>NC_056630.2:28517485-28817485 GCF_002870075.4 Lactuca sativa | reverse complement strand
AGTGGTATCAGAGCCTAGCCTGGTTTCAATTGTATTGATGCATTATATATCTAAAAAATTCGTTTTTTGGTGTTTTGGAGGCTGGACTCGCCGAGTCCATAGTTGAACTCGCCGAGTCCAAGGTGACTCGACGAGTCCAGGCTTGACTCGACGAGTCAACTCGTCAGATAGAGCTTATCTCGGGATTTCTTGTTGTTTTTGCATTGGGATAGTTACCTTATCATGTTAGATCAATATTAATCCGATTATATGATATATTTGACTATATTTTTGATCTAATTGAAGATATTTATCAATTAATAAGATAATTGTTTCCTTATAAGATAATTGATTAATTATTTTGAATAAATTGATAAATTGTTTTGCAAGAAATCATTAAATAAATCAAATATGGATAATTATGTGATTAAATGTTAATTTGAATTATTTGTTATTTGATCATTGTTGTTATGAAATGTTTCATATTTTTCCCTTTAGGTTTTATAGTTTAAATTTGAACCCATAAGCACTACTAGAAAAACAGCCTTTTACGACGCTGTCATAAAGAGAGACGACACGCGTCAAGGAAGGCCCTGTCATAAAGAGAGACGACGCTCATTTACGACGCACAATTACGACGCGCGTTTACGACACGCAATGCGTATCAAGGAAGGCCCTGTCATAAAGGAAGACGACTCGCATTCGCGTGTCGTAACCTTACGACGCGCGTGTTAATGACACGCAATGCATATCAAGAAAGCCCCTGTCAAGAAAGGCCATGTCATAAATGAAGATGACACACATTTTTGCGTATCGTAAATTTAAATGTTTAAAAAAAATTATATATTTTTTAATTTTTAAATTAAATTTGCATTTAATTTCTCATAATAGAAATAAAATACTTTTGTGATAGATTTACTAATTTTCAAATTAAATAACACATTAAAAGTCTCATAATACAAAATAAAATACCATAAACAATAAAGATAATTCATTGCACTAAGGACCATGTTAACAAAAGAATATAACATTATATACCATAAGTACCCTCAAGTAATCAATCTCTTACAATGTTACTAAAAATACCCTCAAGTAATCAATGTCTTACAAAGTTAAGAGACTAAGTTGGTATGTAATATGACACTAAGAAGCCCAATAATTGTTTGTGTTTTTCCTATTCCTGGTGGATCCTACATGGACAAAAGGTAAGAATTAACATTTTCAAAGTACAATGCCTCAATAAGGAAATCAATGGTAAAAGGCAAATCTGAATAAGAACAAACTTTATACATATATACATGGAAGTATTGTAATACACAATAACAACAACAAATACCAAATTACCCTTTGCTTACCTTTTCTTATGGCCACCTCCAAAAGTGAGAATTTGATAAAAGATTTAGGTCATGCATTCTCTCATCAAGCTCTGTATCCAAAAGTGAGAATTTGATAAAAGATTTAAAAAGTGGGAAAATATCAAGAATATAGAGGATAAGTTCGCGTGTCTGGTCATCACAAGTTTCTAGAACCTTCTGGACGACGTAATTTCCAAAAGGATCTTTCATCATTGCCTATAGTTTTGTTTTGCATTACAACAAACTCAGTTACCAAAAAGACAAATTAATGTGTTTTTTATTTTTACAAAAAAAAAAAGAAAGAGAGTTGCTGACCTGTAATGGCTCATTTTCATCAGTGGAACCAAGCATTTCGTTTACAAGAAGTTGCCGTTCATCTGGGCTTCCATAAGTTAAGCATTTCACAACAACATGTGAAGCAAACTTTTGCAGACTCATCTTCACTATTTCTCCTGAAATCTTGTTGATGATAGCTGATCGCTCATGGGGTTTACCATGTTGTAGGACATGCTAATTATAATCAAACAATAATATTATATCAATTAATTCAATCTCAAATCACAAATAAAAACACACATATATATATATATATATATATATATATATATATATATATATATATATATATATTCAAAAGGTGAGTGAGTGAGTACCTGAATAACATAATTTCCATATTGCTCTTGTGCTAGAGTACAAACCGAGTTCGTGATTTCATCCATTACAGCTTGTGTATTTCGATCATCACAGTGCTCCAATACCCTCTGTTCATTTCACATATAAGAAGAAGAAGAAAAAAATAGATAATGAAAGTTATTATTTTTTAAAAAAATATATGTTTTACCTGAATGACTCGACATCCATAAGGATGTGATGAAAGAGAAACAACTTGTCTAAAGAAAGAAGAAACTATAAACTGAACACGATCTTGAGGCACACATTCAATACATTTCTGGATTACATGATTACCATTCTAATCACGAACACATTTCATGATTGAACCATCAAGCTCAGCCACCATTTCTGTCTGTTGATCAACTTCAACAACCTCCAATGCCTGAGTATAAATCCATGTTATGAATTATTCATCAATATGGGATGACTGGTCTTTAAGAAAGATTATGTGCTTTTTGACAAATAAAAAAAAATCTACCTTCTGAATAACTTTGAAACCATACATTTGAAGGCTAAGAGGCAAAACATGACCGATGAGTTGACCAGCTAACTCCCTTCTTTGACTTTTGGTCCCATGCTCAAAGAACTGAAAGTGTATGTACAAAATGTTTAAGTATACAACACTGTGAAAGAATTAGACATGAAAGGATGATGAATGTACCTTTTGTATGACATAATTTCCAAAACACATCAGTCATCAAACTACGTGCATGAGGGACAATTTCGGGAAATATTATATTCTTTTCTTCAACTGTGGCCGATTCAAGCTTCTGCTGAATAAACCTGCTTCCATATTGATCGGTACTATAACATAAAAGGGAAAAAAAGAAAAAGAACATAGTCAATGATGCATAAGTCATAACTGAATATGAATGAATAAGAGTAAGGCTTAGTTTGCATACCTAAACTCAATCACATGATCAACAACATCAGACAGTTCAAAAGACTTGTTTTTGTTGTTCTTGAGCTCATCCAACAATGAAGAAACATATCTTTTATCTAAGCTCATATCACCTTCCGAATTCCAAGATCCAGAAACTCCACCCACTGAATTTCTAAAAGCAGGAGCAAATTGTTGTGACAACTGTCTGGATCCAACTGATGAACGTGTAGAATTTTCAAGTAAGTTTCCTTGATATGGAATGCCATGATTATATGTGGGATTCCCATATAGATGATTTAAGCTTCCAGATCTTCCAAACAGTGGTGAACTGTATTGTTGGTCATGTTGAGCAAGCAATGCTTCAAGATACACTTTTTGAAGAGCCTGCATATCTTCATGGCCATGTGAAACAACAAAATTATTACATCCCAAAGGAAGATTAGCTGAGTGTGTGTTGACCATGTCGTGAACCCATGATTGGTGAATGAAAGTTAGATATAGGTGGGTAGTTACATCGCCTCAAAAATTGCCCTTTTCCAGCTATGTTTAAAGCTGAAGCTGAAAATACAAATTAAAGAATGTAAACAGTTAAAGGATTAAGTTTATGGATTTATAAAGTCTAAAAAATTACCTGAAGCAAGGTGATTAATCGGAGCAGAGTATCTAGCAGGAATCTGACTAGATAAATCCATAAAGTTATCGACTTGATTACATATTCTGGAACTTTCTAAATTTGCAAATTCATACACACTACTAGAAAAACAGCCTTTTACGACGCTCATTGCTATCACTGGTTTCACTACGCTCATTACAACCTTCTTAAACCGAAAAACAAAAAAAGATTTTAAACCAAAAAACATATCTTTTGAATGTCATAATATTTGTTACGAGATTGTATTTTTGTCCATACATTACTTGTAAACGTAAATGTGAAACTCATTAAGCTATTATGTCTAGATTAAGTCAGAAAGAAACATCCCCTGTTAGTCTTACCTTCAAAGAGCAGAAAGACATACAAAGATTGTCAAGCCTTCCAGAGAATACAAACTCCTGCATTGCACCAGCAACTATACTTGGTTGAGTGTCACATGCTTGCAACTCAAAATCACAAATCTCATCTGGTCTACACCCTGCCTTATCTACAAGAATCTACCAAAACAAAAACCAACAATCACTACACTACATATATATAAAACATTGATACAAATTTAAATAAATAAATACCTGCAGAAGAAGAGAATGATGCTTCTGGATACTAGAACTGTTTAGACTTTCATTAGGCTTCCCATCAGGGCCATTTTCAGCAGCTTTTTTATTGAGTTCAGCCTGACAAAACCTCCAAAACTTAGTGGTAAAAAGGTGAAATTTTAATGTTATATTTAAATAGCGTGATAAGATATTCTTACCTTAACTGCAGTTGCTAACACAGGAGCAAGATGAGTTTGTGCATTCACTTTAAATCCATCATTAACGCCTCGATCCAAGTGAATTGCTAGGGGTTGGAATTCGCATTGCAGGCTCTTCAATTCTAACAAGTTTGTGTGAGTAAGATACAGAATCGCCTTTTCCTTCTTTGATAATCATTCTTCTAGCAATAGTTAAATCACGATCAAACCATGTATACCATAAGCCACCTCCATAAGTCTGAACACCAACTTCCAAATAACCACCTTTTGATACCTAATTAAGATATATCATATCATATCAGTTCAATCCCCATAGAAGATCCATAACTTTTGTAAAAATCAAAGAAAGGTTACCTTTGAAACAGGCTTCAATTTAAGACAAGGACTGTCAGTATGAGCACCAACTATGTGGAACCCATTTCCAGCAATGTATCTAAAAAACAAGATGAACATTAACAACCATCACAGTGTCAGCATATATGAAAAAAAATCAACCCATACTTCTTTCCAATGGCAAACACAACAATAGTGGAGTAATTTCTTATGAAGAAATATTTCTTTCTAGGCTGTAAATTCCAATCCCCTTTTTCAAAAATTTGCTCATATCAAGAAACTTTCAGTCGCCTCTTCGCTTCGTCTACAAATCAACACAACAAACCAAACAAATCACAAATCAACAGCAAATATTCATTAGCAAACACAAAAACAAAAAAGTCGAAAATACAAATTAGGTTAAGATGAGAGGTCATCATTCCAAAAACAGATGGAGAAGAAGAGAATAATCTTCGTACCTGATTTAGGGAATAAAAGAATTTTTAGAGATTGAATGTAAGAGAAAGAAATCTAGGGCATATACATGAAGAAGAAGAGAAAAATCTTCGAACCTGATGCCTCCTCCACTTTTGCTTTCCGTCTCTTGATGTTTCCGATCATACCTTGAACCTCTGACTTTCGATCCCAAATCTGACTTGTAACCATCGATTTCTGATCTTCAACCTCTAATTCGAGTCATATAGTTTTGAATCTCAGAAAATTTACCTTGGTACCTCTTATTTTTAATGAAAGAGGAGACCCAAATCTGAGAGAAAAATGAGGAGTCAATAATTAGGGCAAGAGGGATAGAAGAAAAAAAGGAAGGCGAGGTTTTTAATCTTTTAGGATTTCATTTTCCCCCCTGGTTATTAAAGGATTGAACGCGCGTTCAAATTAAATTTATAAAGCGACATCCTTAGACGATACGCATCTTATTATAGGTGCCCTCTGTGTTTTTTTTTGGACACTAATTTAAGGGCACGTAATAATACGCAACCTAAATTCTTAAATTTTTTGAAGAGATGACACTTCTTTAATGTCACTCTCTTTTGCGTAACATAAATCAATGAGTGTCGTCGTTTGCGCGTCGTAAAAGGGTCTTTTTCTTGTAGTGAAGTTTTGTTGTTTTGAAATTTAAATAGTTGAAACCCTAATGTTTTGAAAAAGGTTTCAAAACTTGCCCTCAAGTTTTGGAATTTAAATTTTGATTAAATGGTTTAATTTTGATTTATATTTAAATTCTAAACCCTAATGTGTTGAAATGTTTCAAAACTTGCCCTCAAGTTTTGGAATTTAAAAGTTGATTAAAAGTTTAATTAGGAATGTTAAATTCTAAAACTCTAGTATAGTTTTGAAAAAGTTCAAATCACACCCTTATGGTTTTGTTAATTAATTAAGGTGTATAATTAAAAGAAGTTTAATAAATCCATAAAAGTTTAGGTTTACAATTTAATTGAATTAAAAGTATAATTGTTAAATTAGACCACCTAGTATTTTGAAAGTATAAAATACACCCTATACTATATATAACATTAAAAGTCTAACATTATATATGAGTAAAAGTCAGTCTTACCGTTAGTAGGCCTCATTCACGAAGCTAGTCTATAAGGAGTGTTTAAGGAAATTGCCTATAAAATGGCGATTGAATAGGTATCCACTCTTACCCACCGCACTCTTGACTAGTGGAGGGTCGTTAGCCGAACGGGTAGGATAGGACGAAACCTTCCATTATAAGTATAATAAAGTATAAAAGTAACTAAATGTTTTCATAAAATTCCCAATCTTAGTTACTTAGGCAAAAGTGAATTGATACAATTCCATGAAATTACACTTTGTGCCCTTGCGAAGACATTAGTGGAGCGTGTGTGGTTTACCGGCACACTAATTGGCTCTAAGCAAAGGTAGCAAAGGGTGACTCAATGTTTGTCATAGTTCGGTGGAGCGTGTGTGGTTTACCGACACATCGAATAGGTGACTGTAACATGTGAGGGCACCATGTAAGTTTGCACGGTTATTCACACCCGCTTTGTGATCCTCGGCATCCCAGTCACAAACGAGAGGGGCATATCGAGATTTAAACATGCCATTGAAAGTTAAATGAATCTCAAAGGATCTAGGAGTTTTCATAGATTTAAAACTTAAATTTCTTTTTCGTTTTTCGTGGTGGAAATTAGTGAATTGTCATTCACTTACCTTCAAATGTTCTGCAATTAGGGTTACAGCATCCCTCTCCCGAGTTGTGGAATATTGTGTTGGGTCCTAGCCTTAGTATCTCATTTGGGTGATTTACTAAGGACTCAATTAATCAACTAACATGAATTCGTTTTCTCCCGTTTTGTAGATGTCAAAGTTCGACAACTATGGTCTTCCCAAATCCCGTGGAACAAGCTTTCCACATGAAGATGATATTCCACGATTCGATCGAGGAACAAGAAATCATGCTTCACTTCCTCTACCTCCTCAAATTATTCTCCCTAACCCACAAGTTCAAAGGCTTTAAAAGTTCAAGATCACTCAAGCCCTTTTGGCATGTAAACATAAAGAAGGAAAGTCCGTGTGTGCACACGTCCTAGGGATGAAGTCACACATTGATAGGTTAAGAATGTTGGGATCCGTTGTCTGTGAGGAAATGGTTGTTGATTGGGTTCTTCAGTCACTTCCCAACTCATATAGTGAGTTCGTAAGAGAGTACTATATGATGAACTACGATGTGACCCTTATAGATCTCACCTATATGCTTATTGCTGCTGCATCTGCAATGATTTGGCGCAATAGAAAAGCAAAGTTGATTGGTGAATCTGTCTTCGAGACCTCTATGGATATAGACAATGGTAACAAAAGACATGCTATGATCGAAAAGTTTGATCATAAGAGAAAGGCGATGTCTGAAGTAGTTCCATGTCCTGTTCCAAAAGAGTCAATTTGCTTTTATTGCCAAGAGAAAGGGCATTGGAGACAAAGCTGCCCCATTTACCTAAGAGATGGGAGAGTCGAAACGTATGGCTCTAATTTAGGTAAAATCCATTGACTAACTCTTTTAAGCTTCATTCTAGATTCTGAATACATAATGTGATAAGATTACAATTGATGTTTTGAAGGATCGAAGAAAAGAAAGGAAGCTTAAGGGAAGAAGTGAGCAGAATCTAACCGTGAAGGAATGGATTTCGATCACGTTTCTCGAAGATTAGATTCTTGAGCTACTACTTAGAGTTAGAATTAGATTGCTAAGAAAGATGTATTAGCATAAGTTTTTTCAATGAGTTGCATTGTGAGGACAAGTTTTTCCGCAACAAAATAAATTTTGATTTTAAATTTTATTTATTTATCCTTACAATGGCGTGTATGAAAAATTGATGTTAAAATGTTTCTATTATTAGCAATAATGGATTTGGTTCTTATTGTGTTATGGAAAGTTGAGAATTTACTAAATAGGGAGAGTTTCTCATCGCCCAAGTTTCAATTGGACAGAAACTTGGAATCATGCAATGTGGATGCACGATGAATGAGAAATTTCGTATTTGGAAATTAGACTAATTCATTGACAAAGTGTCAAGTGAAGGAGTTCGAGCACACAAAGTTACGTATTGATCAAGTCCACCATAAGAGTAACAATGATATTCGTCATGATTTACTGAAGGTTTAGTAAATATGATTATACTTGCAAGATTAAGTGTAATTCTGAATTGATTGAAAAAAAAAGGTTTAAATCAATAGTAGAACGAATAACAAGAATCAAGTAGGCAGAAAGATAAAAGTTTCTCCATTCTAAGAAGAAGGGAGAGTACCTTTTATGCTTTATGATAGGTCTTAATGATTAAGAACCATATTTCAATTGATCCTTTAAGTACAATTGTATGTTTAAGAAGAAGAATCAAGAATTGAAGAAATGGTTAAATCAAAAGTCAATCATACTTCATTCCAAAACAAGTCTTAAAGTTAAGATTGTGACATTGAGTGAAAAAGTATTAAGAAGGTTTATAACATTCATTAAATGTGGTAAGTTGTGATGTCTTGAATAAGACAAAGACCAAATAGGACCAAAGTTATGAAGTGTTTTGTCTTGATAAAAGCTACACTAACTCTTGAATATTTATTTGTCAAGAAATGTTTTGACAAGATAATTTTATATGTCAAGGAGTTAGTGGGAGTCTTAATGGTCTTGAAAGGTTTCAAGAACAAATCAAATAAACCTTATCGATCATCACTAGCACACGAGTTGAGGTTTACTACCTATCGTGTTGACATTATTTTGTTTCTGTGCCAATCCAATCGAGTTAATTATGTGTGTGAGTCCTATGAGTTCTCATTTTGAACGCATAAAAGGCAAAGCACCTTAATCAATGAAAGGTACATTGATAGGAAAAGGTGAGCTGCTTAACTACTTGGAAGACGTGGTGGGTAGTTGTGCTACCATAAGGCAAGAAATCAAGATTAATAAAGTTCGATCCATATGAGTTTGAATTCGTCGTAAACTTTGGTATTGACAAATTCACATGGATAGGAACAAATACACCGTTTAAATCTAGGTGTCATAAGATTTCCTCCTTCATGAAAATGATTGTGAGGAAATGCTTTCACTAAGAAAGATTTTAAGAAGAGATTGTAAAATTGCATTCTCGAATTCAATTATGGTCACGGTATCCCTTTCCATAATTTGAATTGTGAGGTTTGGCAATTAGTCTTAAGTGTTTACACACATATGAACTATCGAAGGAAAATGTGTATAAGTTCAAGAAGCCTTGATAAAAGATTATCAAAGCACTAAATATTAGAAACATGGACTTAAGAAATTCAATAGGTATTCTCTTTCTGGAAGTTAAGATGTTTATGAATACATGTCGAAGCTAGTGGGAGCATAAGTGTTATGTTTTATAATAATCATCATGATAGTGGGAGCATAAATGTTATGATCGTATGATTATTAAGGCACGTATTGCAAGTTGGCAATATTAATTATAGAAAACAAGAGTTATACCTTGCAAAGTAGTAAGGGTTATAAAGTTGTTTTGCTATAATTAAGGGAGAGAATATTATGCTTCATCTCAAATCTAAAGGCTTAGGTTGAGAAATGTTAATAAATTTAGTCAAAGGTACATAGTGTGTTCTGAAAATTTCGATTATGATTACGGCATTCCTCTTCACAATTCGAATTTTGAGAACATAGCAAATAAAACATTATGCATTGTGTCCCATACGCTTCGGGTATAGGATCGATTGCAAATGCCTTAATGTTTGACCATTCTAAAGTTTCCAAATGTCTAGCGCATTTAGAGGGAAAAAGGACTAGAATCGGTTTTGACTAAAATGATTAAACAACTATCAAAGGACAATCCAAAGTTCGACGAGGATTGGTCGCTTGTGAGTAGTTGGAAGTATAGTATTGGAAAATATGGAAATGTTTCCATATTGGATGGACCATATCGACATCATTACGAATAGATAAGATTCTATTAAGAATGAGTTGTCATATGGAAAATATGGAAGCGTGTCCATATTGGGAATTGAATATTGAAAAATCTATGACTAGATTAGAAACCTTTATGCAAAAGGATGTTCGAAGGAATGTCTTGCAACAATCTCCGATAGAAGACTTTATAATATCATTGGCAATAGTCTTTGTGACTTTGGTGCAGTGACATGAGAATGATTGGAAATGCGTTCAATGTGATCTATTTCACAAAGTAAGAACCATGAGTAAACATTGTGTGCATGCTAGGAGCATGGGACAAGTGTTGTGATTCAAGTAAGACGTTGATTAACCGAAACGACAAATAATGAGTAATAGATATGGTGATAAATAAAAGGTGTTTTATTTATACTCAAAGGTTTGAGGTCATATGGGATTAGTATTATTCTTGTGTTTCACCTTTGCATGTTTTGACTTCCAGAATAATTGAGTTTATTAAGAATAATCGAATTATTCGAACGGGCCACAGTCATTCATACGTTGGAAGTAGGTATGAATAAAGACTGTCGTGAATTGGTGTGTGGATTGCCTAAAGAGCATTAGACATAAGCATATGTTTGCTGCAACGTTCATGAGTGCTTATGAATATGAATTTGAGCATTGGATCAAACCCACACTTACTTGGATCACTCCATGAATTGTATCACGAGTGATTGGTGAGACGATAACATCTTATATTCTTGAAACCGAGATGTGTGAGTTGTATCTTGCGAATCGGTCGCACATTGATAATGTGTAAACGCACTAGTAACTTGGTGTTATAAAACATATTGTTGTGTGTGATTTGGTTAGTGAGTGCAAGCAAGCATTATATCAAAGTTTATCCGTTCCTTTTATCCAAAGTAGGATAAAAGCAATATCTTTGGGCCCCTCGATGGTTTAATGATGACAAACGTAAATGCTCGGCCGGGCTAGGGCTAATTTGATTTGTTCAATTAGTCAGTCGTCATAAATCGGGAATCGAGAGATAGTACAAAGATAATGATTTGAAATCATATCTCATATGATATCTAGAATGGAGGAATATATGATCCCTTATCTAAGGACACGCGTATCTGATATGATCAGAGTTGACAGCGGCTTTGGAAAGCTATGATTGCAGACCAGGATCTGAAGTCATACGCATAATAGTTATTAGACTTATCCAAGTGGGAGACTGTTGGATTAGTGTCTAAGTCCATAACTATTTTGGTATGTACTTGACCCGATGGTGCATGGTCCTTTTGGGTTGCCTTCACCAAAGCAACTTGATTGGAGAAATAAATAAAGAGAGAGAGGTTATTATGATTTATTAATATGTTATAAGAATAATATATTAAAGGAGAAATCATATTTGTTTAATTAATAGTGGTCAATAATTAATTAAGAATTAATTTTGTGATCAAGTGTAATTAATTAAACTAGAGGGGCTGAATTGTAATTATGTGATAGTTGCAAAATAGGGCAATGGTTATCCTTGTTAAAGGATGGACGAATTCAAGGATAAGGATATCCTTAAAATCGTCCAACGTCCAAGAGATATGAATTTTTCAAGGCTTATCTTATGGTTGCTTGATGGGCAAGTAACTAGATAAGGATAAGGACTGAAACCCTAATCCCAACCCTATATAAAGACCCCTAAGGCCTTAGGATTTCATACACTTAATCCCTAGAGCATCTAAGGACGAATTCCTACCTCTCTCCTCTCTCTTTATACCTTCTCCACTTGCTTTTGGTGTTTGTA
The DNA here is from genome assembly GCF_002870075.4 of Lactuca sativa. NCBI lineage: Eukaryota > Viridiplantae > Streptophyta > Magnoliopsida > Asterales > Asteraceae > Lactuca > Lactuca sativa. The sequence goes on along the minus strand of NC_056630.2, from coordinate 28,805,688 downwards.
AGCCATTAGAGGAGTGACACTTGTGACTCTAAGCCTTCCAAAGTCAATTCAAGGAGGAATTGGGATTGTTATTACTACATAACAATCAAGGTAACATCTTAAACCTAATTATATGTTAATATTGATTTCCATATGCTAGAATTAGGGTTTATAGTCTTGGATCACAAAGCATGTACAATAGAGAAACCTAGATCCAAGCATTAGGGTTTGTATGAGCACATAGGATGTCTTATGACCGAAACCCATCACCTAAAACCTAATTTACTACATTAATTCTACTTATTTATTATTGACTTAGTCACCAATGATTACAATACTACATCAGTAATGACTACTCCTTGATCACTAATGCTTTAATCATCTTTTTTTACATAAAAGCTTATATACCTGGAGCATGTTTCATGTGATGCGGTTACGATCAATCGTGGGATACATGCTATATATCTGGGATGTGGAAACCATGCGCTTACGTGAGGAGTATAAAATCAGAAATGGTGGAATTGGTTCTGGTGAACTTCAGGATCCTTACATACCACAAGATGACAATGCCGAAAATGTCAACTCGGTGAATGGATCAGTTGAGGTTAGAAGATTTCCACATCATTTTTTCATATTTATCACAAATTACTAATCATTCAAATAAAATTTCAGGAATACCTTTCCACCATTGAATGTATGTTCAACAAGCTAGTTGAGGATTATCATTTGTTGGACTCAAAACTTGTAGAAGCAATCAAAAGGCATCCTCTTATTTGTGATTTCTATGAATGGAAAGCCAAGATCGGAATCTTCTTTAATGAAGCATCCATAAAATATGGAGGTGGCAGTTCTACTAATGCAGGCAGCATTGGACCTTTATCCCAATGGTGGTCAGACAATGCAGAATAGATTAACAGGTCATGTCAAATGGCTGAACATTCTGTTAAATCGTTCCATAATTCACCCTTTCCAAACTGGAGCATCGGGATGACACAAGAGTTTGTTGATATCATTAGAAATTCACCACTGAAAGATATCATGAAAACTCCAAAAGACCATTGTCCAAGTCCTCTTCCATTATCAATTGTTCCTATTCATAGTGATGGTGGAGGATGGTAGCTGGGTTGGGAATGGGTCCAAAACAGTCACAGATGCATACCAATTGAATTTTTAAGCAAAATATGAACGACTAAAGATATGGAAAGAATTTACCAAATCCTTCTTGGAGCCTTGCAATTATGGTGAGAATCTCCTCTTCATCCTCCCCAAGCTATCCGTGAAGTATTTTTGGAGCCGGAGATTCATTTTCTAGGCATAAAAAATAAGTTTAAAACCATTTGGGACATTACAAAAAATTGAAATTTACCAAAGACCAAAAAGTTTTAAAAGAAAGGAAACAAATAACCCCGGGTTGCCTCCCGGTTAGCTGCCCTTGTTTTAAGTTGTTGGCTCGACTTGGCCCCTGAATGTGCTTTGTTCTAAGTAGGTGGGCCTTTACAACACATTAACCTTCTCGCCACTTCCTTCAATTGAAAATTTATCTTCTACCTGACTTTTTTTTCTTTTCTTTTCTTTTTTTTTTTGAAAGCAGCTGCTCACAAAATGCTTGATATAAATAATTAGTAACACCGTGTCCCCGACAACGGCGCCAATTTGTTAGGCATGTCAAACCAACAAATAAAGGGTACAAATGACTCCTTAAACACTACTACTATGCACTAATAATGTAGTACAAGGTAAGTAGGGTCGATCCACAGAGACACGGGACAAGTGTTTATACATTTTTGCGTAAGGTACAAAAATGGTCACAGAATGGGGGGAATTTATAAGCAATGATTTAAACTATAGAATAAAGCAATAAGTAAATGATTGATTTAATGAAGTAGATTCAAGATTTGTAAGGACTCCAACTCCATGCAAGACAAATTAGCAATGTGATTCCAAGGATGAAATGATATTTGTTCAATTTTATCTAAATTGGTACATGGAAATGCTAACAAAATCTAGCACCTCCCATTCACCACATTGATTAACCAATATAAGCTCTTTGATTAATCCTAACCTTACCAATCTAATCTAAACAAGCTCTTAGAATTAGGTTGAAAGATTGCATTAAACTTTATGTGAATGTTCCCAACAACACTCAATACTCCACAAAAGCTCGGGTGCATAAGAATGTGTGAATAAGATTTACATTAAATTCATTCAATAGAAATCAGTTTAGTGCTTGTTACCTAGTCCAATTTACAAAACAATTACGGATTTTGCAATTAGATAACTTGAATGATCTAACCCTAATTTAAATGGCCAATAAGAATCACAATTAGAATCAAACATTCAATTGAAACAAAATCAAATTCACTAGATAGAAAATTGAAAGAAAACATCAAGTCATATGATTGAAATCACAACTAGAAGTCAAGACATAAAGTTGGAGAATCTAGGGTTCTAGCCACTCATGACTAGAACAAGATCACAAATCTAGAAAATGAAATTAAAGTTCTTACAAAATGAAATCAAATGTTCCCAAGTGTTAATCAACTTCAAAATCCTCAAGAAATTCGCCTTCTCCACTCCAAAAGTCGACCCCCTAAGTAAAAAGTCGGTTCCCCCCTTTAAGAATGGTGAAAAACTGTTTTAAAACCCACGTTTACGTTTACACGGCCCGCATAAATTAACACTGTCATTTACACGGCCCGCATAAACGCAAGGCTTGCATTTACACGGCCGTGTAAATCTCTGTAAAGCCAAAATCTTCATTTCTTTGATATCTTACTCCTCGGTGCTCCGTAAGTCCTGAAATTTTGTCTGCAACTTTTATTTACCTCCTCCAACAATATCCTACCTCCAAAAGTCCCTGAAATATCACAAAAGTATTTGAATGAAATTGCCTCATGAAAAATCCCGAAAAACATGCAAAATGCATGAGTTTAAGCCTATATGCAATGTACTTTTATGAAATAAAGCTACAAAATGGGTACATGAAATGCACCTAACAGTTAACAATTTAAAAGTTTCATCTTCCATTTCAGCAAGCCCATTCTTACTGACCAACAAATGGCTAGAAATAATATCCCTTCTCCGCCTCCGCAAAATATATTGCTCTGGTATCTCCTCAGTGTGATTATTCTTTAGAACTGCAAACATATGTCGACACAAAATACCCATTCTCTTGAATATAGTCTTATTGTTGTTGGCTGCTTGAAACATATTAATCCATAATACACATCAACCAAAATAACACATCAACCAAAATAACACGCAACATAACACTTACTTATTTGTTCGCAAGGTAGCGTCAAAAGATATCAAATCTCCAAACTCCTTGTAGAATACCTTATCTGTTTCATCAGCCCAGAACATAGCATTTAACACGCTATCGACACATTTATACTCAAAGGAATAATCTGGATAATATGTTTTCCTCTCATTCATTTTATTCACTACCAATTGCACATCCTTGTTGCCTATAATGTTACCCAATTTTTTCCTACAATCTTTGTAATCACTCTCTTCGGGACCAACACACTCATATCCACCTTTTAACACAGCACGAAGTTTATGCGCCTTTGTTGCACCCACATTTGTTGTTGTTGCGCGTATAATAAACTCCTTGTCTACATAATTTAATTTTCTAACTTTTTTTGAATGTTTGCACTCTTCTGTGGTATACACAGGGTGGTTGTGCAGCTCTTGAAACTCTAATTTGAAACTCATTTGTTCCAATACTAAAACGTTCGAAATTTATCAATGCTTTACAATCCGTTACAATAAAGTTTGAATTCCTATGTTTCCTTCCACCATTATTTGTATCCATTGTATCCAGGCTTCTATCTGGTATTTTACCACCGCGATTGAAAACAACATACTTTATCTTCATTATTGATTTGTCATGCCGAAACCTTGTAGTTGTGTTCAACCGAACATCAAACCCAGCATGTTCTGCATATTTTCTATACATATTGATTGCATGTGTTAGTGATTCGAATGTAACCTGCTCATCAGGCATAAATTCTTTCGCGACACTAGGTTTCCACAACTTATTAGATCCACCAGGTGAATATAAAATGCTATTGTTGACACTTTCATTTTCATCAGATCTCGTACCTGATCCAAACAGTTCCAATTAAATTATATTTATATAGATAATAATTTTTGTAAACATTAACTAGATTTCATTACCGTCACAATCATCAAGACTTTGACCTGATTCATTTTCACTCTCATTTTCATTAGATGTATCTTCGTAGCCACCTTCACTTTCTTGTGTAAAGTTATCTCTTCCACCACAACAAATATATCCAATATTGATTTATCACAATACCATTTTGTTATATTATTTATTAAACAATAACAACCACTGTTGAATATAATTACCGTTATATAAACAAATTTAGCCATTCCATGACATAAAAAAGTTGTTTTGCCTAATAAATATTTGCCAACATTAATGATTGTCTCAACATATATTCTTCAATGATTTCAATCAAGGTTGTAGAACTCGCTACTCGGTACCTGCTCGGCCGACTGGGGAGTAGCGAGTACTTGGGAGTACTCGGGAGTACTCGGTGTAACATCCCGAAATAGCAAGAGTAGAGTTGAAGGGCTAAAGTGTTAATTGGGAAAGAGTGACTCGGCAAGTAGAGTCGCGACTTGGTCGCGCGTTAAGTAGCCGACTCGGCGAGTAGGCGCTGAGTGGAGAAAACCCTAATTCTCGGGGTTGAGCCCTATATAAGGAACATTATATCCTCTCCTCAGCCTCTTTGATTCCCCTTGAAGTCCAGAAACCCTAGAAAGTGTGATTGAAGAAGATTGGAGTGTATTTGGAGTTTGGGGAGGTGTTTGTTGAAGAAATCTTGAAGGAGAAGAGGCTTGAATCAAAGGGCTTTGCTTGGATTCGAGTTTCATTGCAGTTGGGGCGTTCTTTTGAGGTAATATCTCGTTCTTGGGCTATCACTCATATGGATTCTTCATTTTGGGGTTTGTGGGGAGTATATCTTGGTATGTTTTGGAGTTTGGAGGTTAGATCTGAGGTTGCTACCTCAGATCTGGAATATTGCAGGCCTTGAGTGCATTAAAGTTCCTGTGTTTGAGTGCTTAGTGAAGCCATCATGTCCCAAACCCTAGCTCTAAAGTGAATAAGGCCTAGATTTCTTTGGATTCACGTAAAGTTTGCCACTTTACGTGATGGATGGATTGTAGGAGGCTAGATCTATGTTTTGGATCAATTGCATGGCCTGGAATGCTTCTGAATGGATTCAGACCGGTGGTACTCGGTGAGTCACATGGGTGTACTCGACGAGTTGCTTGAAGATGATCTGGAACTCGACGAGTTGGAAGAACAACTCGGCGAGTCGGATGAAGATGGCCTGGGACTCGGCGAGTTGTATGAACAACTCAGCGAGTAGGTTGAAGATAGCCTTAGGCTCGGCGAGTCTGTTATGGACTCGGCGAGTCTTGTCAAAGAGTCCCGATATTCTCTGGTTGAGTCGAGAATCGGTGAGTCAAGGGATGACTCGGTGAGTTGTGTGCGACTGGACTCAGAGTTGTTGGACTCGGCGAGTCTCGGGGTGACTCGACGAGTAAGGTCGTGGATTGAGTGAAGTTTTGAGTATGGGAACTCGGCGAGTCATAGGGTTGACTCGGCGAGTAGGGTCAGTCAGGGGTTGACTTTGACCTTGTCTTTGACCAAGGGTTAACCAGTGGTTTCCAGGGGTATTTTGGTAATTGTTGTTTATGGTTTTGAGTTCAGTGCATTGGTGACTGTCCAGTGGTGGAGATCGTATTAGTGATCGGAGCAGCTTGAGTTATCTGTTCAGTCGGCAGTTTCGAGGTGAGTTATCCTCACTATATCGATAGGGTTTATGGCACCAAGGCCAACCCTTTTATCGGATGGAAATCCGGGTAGTTGTCTGTTGTTATGATATTGCGGGATATGGGCCGGAAGGCATTATGTTATGGGCCGGAAGGCGTTATATGTTGTGGGCCGGAAGGCATTATATGTTGTGGGCCGGAAGGCATTGCGATGTGGACCGGAAGGTCATGGCCTGGAAAGGCGTATGTGTGCATTTAGTATGTTGACTGATTCGTAGGGTGATGTTATGCTAGTGACCGGCCAGGCTGGTATCTCACTAAGCTTTCGGGCTTACAGTTGTGGTTTTATGTTTTCAGGTTCTCAGGAGTCTGTGGCAAGGCAAAGGCGTGATCGTACCGTTCCTCGCGTTGGTGTTTTATGAAGTGAACCTGGGAAATACTCTGTTAAATAATGTATTGAAAACCTTTTTGTGACAACGTTATTAAAATGGGTTGTTTTTGAAAAGTTTTAATTGTTTTGAAATTTTGGTCGTTACAAGTTGGTATCAGAGCCTTGGTTTGAGTGAATTGGAGGAACATTCGTGTGACTCTAGTCTCAAATCGAGGAGAGTTTTCAAAAGAGTAATTAAAAAAAATGGTTTTCAAAAATGAGTAAGGGAGGACGCGGAGGTACGATCAGCCGGAGCCAGTAAGTAACCCCCCAAAATACCATGCATGTTATTTGTTTTTGAGCTTTGATAGAGCAGCATGCTAGTGATAGGCTAGGGATCTTCAGGAATTCATGATAATGTTGCCTGATTTGTGATGCCTGTAGCCTAGGGTTCCTTATGGGAGATTCTCTGTGTTCCTCTAGTGGTGAGGGTTGAGCGTTGTTATGCATGTTTCTCTAGGGTGTTGTGGTAGTACTTCATACAAATATGGGTAGGTGTGGAAGGTAGTATGGGCCCGTACTACTGAAAGCACAGGACCCATACGCGTATCAGGGAAACCATGATCTCTAGGGTGGGGTTGAGAGAGTTGGATCCCAGGCTTGTGGGAAGTGTCTGAGATTTTTGTGGTGTTTTTCAGTATGGTGATCCCGAGGCATGTTGGGAGCGGATCCGGGTCAGGATCGGGAGTAGGAGAAGGGGTTCAGGGCGGGTCTGTGCCGCCCAAGGTTATTGGTCAGATGAGCTCGTGCGAGTTGGATGTGAGGATTCGCGAGATCCTGCATGATGAGGTTGCTACATTATTCCGGGCTGAGTTTCCAAAACTGTTTGGGTCGATCAAGACCGCCATGGTGGAGTATTTTGATGAGCGCTATGCGGCTCTCGCGGAGACGGCTGCCGCGGCAGCTACAGTGGATGTAGCAGCGGCAAGGGGAGGAGCTGATAGAGATTTTCAGTATCGGGACTTCGATAATACGGAGCCTCCCAAATTCGATGGAGTTCAGGACCCGATTGTTGCTATGAGGTGGTTATCAGACGTGGAGGGGTGTTTCTTCATGTGTTCATGCCCTGCTGATCTGAGGGTGAGGTGTGCTCTGAACCTGTTGAGGCTCGGGGCGAAGGATTGGTGGAGAGTGACCGCGGGGTCATACTCGGATGCACAGAGGGCTGCGGTTTCATGGGATCAGTTCGGAGAGATGTTCAGCACTTGCTATGCTCCGCAGGATGAGAGGGAAAGATTGGCTCAGGAATTCCTTGAGCTAAAGCAGGATTCGGAGTCGGTGACTGAGATCACCGGGATGTTCTCTGAGAGGGCGATGTTTTGCCCTAAGTTCATTTCGTAGCAAGCTCAGATGTCCCGATATCTGAGTATGCTCAGGGGGGATATCAGACAGTTTGTGTCTGCGCAGAAGTGCGAAACCTTGTTGGAGTTGCAGGAGGCCGCCAGGCGGCGTGAGTTAGAGATTGAGTTGCAGTTGCGTGAGCTGAGGCAGGTTTCGGTGCAGTCGCAGCCGGCGCCGAAACGGTCCAAGACCGTTGATGTCAGAGTGGGGGATCTGAGCAGCCACACTTGTGGGAAGTGTGGGAGGAGGCACACCGGAGTTTGCAAGTCCGGTGGTGCATGCCGCAAGTGCGGAAAGGAGGGGCACTATGCGAGGGATTGTCGGTGGTCAGCGCCGGTTCGGGATTTGAGGATTTGCTATCATTGTTGTCAGGTTGGACATATGAGGGTCAACTGTCCACAGCTTTCCGCAGGACCGGTGCAGGCTCCAGCACCGGCCACTTTGAGGATTTCAGGAGGAGGTCAGGATGGAGCGGAGCCCCCAAGGGCTCAGCGTCGTGCTTATCAGCTTGCGGCAGAGGAGGTCGGAGCAGTGCCGGAGGCAGCTGTGGGTATGTTTCTTTCTTGATGTCTTGTTATCTTGAGATTATTGTGGTGTATTGTTTGTGCTGGTATCTTTGTGTAGATTTCGATGAGGTATTCGTCGTTCTGTGGGTTGAGGTTTCGGTTATGGATTCGTGTTTCGGGTTTTCGTCTTGGTATCCGTTGTTCCCTGAGGGTTTGGTATGATTATAGTTTGGTGTTTTGTGCTATCGTTGGTTATCATTCGTGAGGGTTATTAGTGGAGATGCGGCTTTGGGTTGAATGTCGGGTAGCATCTGCAGTCGTAGAATGGATAATTGGAGATCGGATTCTTTTTGAGCGGATTGATCAGTGAGGAGAGGTGTTTTGTTGAGGGTTGTTTATGCTTGTGGGAAGCAGTCAATGTGTAAGTGTTTTCTTTGTGCAGGGTTGTTCTAGAAGGTCGTTGATGGCGACTGGTGGTTGTTAGTCAGTGCTTTAAGTGGGGGAGAATTGGAGAATTCTCTGGGAGTTCGATGAGTATTTGAGGGTGCTTAGCTGCTGGGATTCAGCAGTGTTCTGTCAGCCCAGAGTATAGGCTGATAGGAGCGAATGTCGGGCATGCGGGGCAGGATACAGACCTAGGGAATTTGATTGTGGAGGCCTGGGAGCAGGCCGGGATCAAGTTTGAGTAGGTAACCGGTGTTATGTGATCAGAGTATTTGTATGTTTTATGTACGTGATGTGTTGTACTGCATTATTTCTATGTGACTTATGTTGTGCATGTTTATAGAGTTGGAACCGGAAGGTTCCCAGAGTTAGAACCTGAGGGTTCACAGAGTTTGGGTGCACGGACCCGCAGAGTTATAGCCTTGAGTGGCTAATATGTGTTATGTGAGTCGGTCCAGTCATGCTGGAGACTCTGTTGGTATTGTTGGATCAGTTTGAGATTGCGGATTGTGTATGTTGCAGTGTGATTGCATTGGAAGGTCTGGCCCCAGGTAGTGATCTTGTTTAGTTGAGGTAGTGCATGGGCTTGAGAGTCCCTGCGAGGAGAGTCAGAGTAAGTGTGTTGGATGGATAGCGGAAACGCTAAAGGGTGGTGTAGCGTTGGGCGAGCACCGTGGCATTTGTCGGAGTGACATTGTGGCCGAGTGGATTCCTTGGTAAAGGAAGAGCGAGAGGTAAGAGGTGTGTAACTCCGAGAGGGAGTGCAAGTTCACGGAAGTGAAAGCGGCAGAGCAGAGTTATGATTAGAGTAATTCGAGTATGGTTATTGAGCAGCGTGTTTGCGGCAGTGGAATAGAAGCTCATCCGGTTTGGAATGTCTGCTGAGGTCGCGGAGGGAAATCCGCAAGTGTAGAGCCAAGAGGCTCGGAAGGGATACAGGGAGAGAGTCTTGAACTCTCAGTGTGATTCTGATCAGGGTATGGGGTGTATATTAGTGGTTCGTCCTGGGGGATGTTTGAGGATATCATCAGTGTATCGGGTTTTCCCGAACCTGAGGGTGTTAGAACTGGATCAACATGTGTATGCGGTTGCAAGAAGAGAACTCGTGGGAGTTGCTTTGAGAATGAGAATGGGTCCTTCCATCATCACGGAATGGATAGAGTAGGATTCGGATCTGGGATCCTATGGTTCATGGACTTCTAGCCTTATGGGTCGAGTGATTGTTGAGATTTGGGGCAGTGATGCATCTTGGGTAATTCTCGGTTATTGAGAATGATGATCAGGGGGTACAGTCGGTGCCCGGTTCGAGACGGTGGTCAGGACACCGTAAAGGAAGGGAAAGTGTGTTCGAGTTTCGATGGGTATGCCTTGAGGGACCTGGTCCGGTTAAGGCCAGGTGGCGCGTTGTGGGAGTATCCTTAGAGTCGAGTTGCTGTAGGCTTCGAGGGCGAAGCCTAATTTAAGTGGGGGAGAATTGTAACATCCCGAAATAGCAAGAGTATAGTTGAAGGGCTAAAGTGTTAATTGGGAAAGAGTGACTCGGCGAGTCCATGGATGGACTCGGCGAGTAGAGTCGCGACTTGGTCGCGTGTTAAGTAGCCGACTCAGCGACTCGATGAGATGGACTCGGCGAGTAGGCGCTGAGTGGAGAAAACCCTAATTCTCGGGGTTGAGCCCTATATAAGGAACATTATATCCTCTCCCCAGCCTCTTTGATTCCCCTTGAAGTCCAGAAACCCTAGAAAGCGTGATTGAAGAAGATTGGAGTGTATTTGGAGCTTGGGGAGGTGTTTGTTGAAGAAATCTTGAAGGAGAAGAGGCTTGAATCAAAGGGCTTTTCTTGGATTCGAGTTTCATTGCAGTTGGGGCGTTCTTTTGAGGTAATATCTCGTTCTTGGGCTATCACTCATATGGATTCTTCATTTTGGGGTTTGTGGGGAGTATATCTTGGTATGTTTTGGAGTTTGGAGGTTAGATCTGAGGTTGCTACCTCAGATCTGGAATATTGCAGGCCTTGAGTGCATTAAATTTCCTGTGTTTGAGTGCTTAGTGAAGCCATCATGTCCCAAACCCTAGCTCTAAAGTGAATAAGGCCTAGATCTCTTTGGATTCATGTAAAGTTTGCCACTTTACGTGATGGATGGATTGTAGGAGGCTAGATCTATGTTTTGGATCAATTGCATGGCCTGGAATGCTTCTGAATGGATTCAGACCGGTGGTACTCGGCGAGTCACATGGGTGTACTCGACGATTTGCTTGAAGATGATCTGGAACTCGACGAGTTGGAAGAACAACTCGGCGAGTCGGATGAAGATGGCCTGGGACTCGGCGAGTTGTATGAACAACTCGGCGAGTAGGTTGAAGATAGCCTTAGACTCGGCGAGTCTGTTCTGGACTCGGCGAGTCTTGTCGAAGAGTCCCGATATTCTCTGGTTGAGTCGAGAATCGGTGAGTCAAGGGATGACTCGGTGAGTTGTGTGCGAGTGGACTCAGAGTTGTTGGACTCGGCGAGTCTCGGGGTGACTCGATGAGTTAGGTCGCGGATTGAGTGAAGTTTTGAGTATGGGAACTCGGCGAGTCATAGGGTTGACTCGGCGAGTAGGGTCAGTCAGGGGTTGACTTTGACCTTGTCTTTAACCAAGGGTTAACCAGTGGTTTCCAGGGGTATTTTGGTAATTGTTGTTTATGGTTTTGAGTTCAGTGCATTGGTGACTGTCCAGTGGTGGAGATCGTATCAGTGATCGGAGCAGCTTGAGTTATCTGTTCAGTCGGCAGTTTCGAGGTGAGTTATCCTCACTATATCGATAGGGTTTATGGCACCAAGGCCAACCCTTTTATCGGATGGAAATTCGGGTAGTTGTCTGTTGTTATGATATTGCGGGATATGGGCCGGAAGGCATTATGTTATGGGCCGGAAGGCGTTATATGTTGTGGGCCGGAAGGCATTATATGTTGTGGGTCGGAAGGCATTGCGATGTGGACCGGAAGGTCATGGCCTGGAAAGGCGTATGTGTGCATTTAGTATGTTGACTGATTCGTAGGGTGATGTTATGCTAGTGACCGGCCAGGCTGGTATCTCACTAAGCTTTCGGGCTTACAGTTATGGTTTTATGTTTTCAGGTTCTCAGGAGTCTGTGGCAAGGCAAAGGCGTGATCGTACCGTTCCTCGCGTTGGTGTTTTATGAAGTGAACCTGGGAAATACTCTGTTAAATAATGTATTGAAAACCTTTTTGTAACAACGTTATTAAAATGGGTTGTTTTTGAAAAGTTTTAATTGTTTTGAAATTTTGGTCGTTACACTCGGATTCGATAATTCATGTAGAAATACTTTTTGGGAAATTATATATGTCAAAATCATAAGTTAAAATCATAATTTGATTGAAATTTATAACCAAAATTAGATACATGTGAATACATAAAAACTGAAATACACATAATTGTTTCACTACGTGGAAAATTATTGAAAATTTACGATATATGTAGTAATAATCACATGTTTGTGTCAAATAATAAATCATTAAGTGCATTATACATATTAATCTTGAAATTCTTGATTTTTTTCTCTTTTTATGACAATTTTGACCCTTTGATTGAGTTTGACCGATTTTGACCGAGTTGGCCGAGTTTGACCGAGTAGGCCCGAGTAAGACCGAGTAGGCCCGAGTTTGACCGAGTTTGTCCGATTTTTGACCGAGTTTGACCGATTTTTGGCCGATTTTGACTAAATCCGAGTTTTTTGGCCGAGTTGACATTACTCGCCTTGGTGGAGGGCCGATTCCAAGTAATCGGCCGAGTACTCGGCCGAGTAGGCCGAGTTTTGCAACACTGATTTCAATACAACTATGAATAAACGACAATTGACTTCAAATCAAATAAATTGTATACTGAAACAATAACATTTATAGATACCCCAGTTCCATCACAACTACATTAAATCAGTTGTGATTACAAACATATTCAAATATGTTTCAACGTAAACCCACATAATTCCATAAACAACAATTGTATTCAATGATGATTGAAACAATAACATTTATAGATACCCCGGTTATATCACAAGTACATAAAATCATTTGTGATTACAAACCTATTCAAAACTGTACATAAAATCATTTGTGATTACAAACCTATTCAAAACTGTTTCAATGTAAAACCACATAATACCTTATATTAAGCAATGATTCACATATAACCAAGACTATGCAACCTAATGGAATAAAAAGTCTAAATTTGAAATAAACAAAACTGTTTTGCCTAATAAAAAGTTGCAAACATTATTGATTATCACCTCGCATATTATTCAATGATTGCAATACAACTACAAATAGACACCAACTAAATTCAAATCAAATCAATTATATTCAATTATGAAAGAAACAACAATATTTATATATACCCCAGTTCTATCACAACTACATTAAATCATTTGCGATTACAAACCTATTCAAATATGTTTCAACGTAAAACTAAATTATTCCATAAATTAAGCAATGATTCACATATAACCAAGATTATACAACTTAATGGAATAACAAGTCTATATTATAATCATCAGCGAATAAGGGTATAGGTGTTTATCAACCTATTCAGATATGAATCAACACAAAACCACAAACTTTGGAAAAAATAAATATATATTTTTCACAAGTTAATTAGCTACGTACATACACAACATCATAATCATCACTGAATTTAATTATTTTTTCGCATTACACAATACTCATTCATTATTGATTATCATATTCTAGCATTTAATACCCACACAACATCTAACTAACTCACCACTGCTTTTACTATAGATATAAATTTACTTCACCTCTGAATCATTCATCAGTATAAATCAATTCAATCGAATTGAACAGTTCTATTTCGTTTTAGCAGAAACTAACACTTCTTTTTCGTTTCACAATATGATTACAGTCAAATAATAATTTATGAAATCAAACACACATACCTTCACCTTCATCACCAATATCGATCCGTGAATTGAAGTAACTTTCATCGCCATAAAAATCCCCACAACCGGTGTGCTTCATCGCAGCCGAATTCAATCAACGTATTGTAATCTGATTCCAGACGATGACAACAATATTGTTGTAATATTTTGCAAATTTCGATTACACGTCTAATGTCGGCGATATGGACTGCAGCAATAACCAATATGGTTTCAATAACTTTTATTCAATTAACGTTCTTCATCGTTTTGGCTTCAATCATTGAAAACGTCTGTTACGTATTTATTTAATACATTAAGGTTATATATATGTTACCAAATTACTGTTTACATAACTATATACTTTCCTATTTTTGACCCTTATGAAACGATTGGTCCACATTTGTTCTTGCGATTCTCAACATTTTAGTGTTCTCAATATAACTTATCCCTATATATATATATATATATATATATATATATATATATATATATATATATATATATATATATATATATATATATATATATATATATAAGTATTAGTAGTCGGCAGAGTGTATTGATAACATTGATTGTGTATTTGTGTTTATAATGTCTTTAAATTTGTGTCTTATATAATATAAAAAGGTTTGTGTGTGTTTATATATATATATATATATATATATATATATATATATATATATATATATATATATATATATATATATATATATATATATATATATATAGAGAGAGAGAGAGAGAGAGTTTAGTTCAAATGTTTCCTACAACCCCAAACAATAGAAGGAAGGAGTACCAACGACCATAATCATCATTGCCGATTCAAATAAACATTTCTCTCGTTCATTACACTAAAAGAAACTAATATTATTAAAATATCTTGAAACCTATGAAAGTATTTGATGATTGCATAGGTGGTCAAAAGTCTATTTTTCATTATTATAATCAATTGATTAATTTAGGTTTATTCAATTTCGTAACTTGATGTTGGATACAAATATTAAGTTTTTGATATTTGTGGTGTTTTTCTATAGTTTTATTGATGAAATTCGATTATGTTCAACTGGTATAATCATTTCCATGTTTTTGCTTCTTGTTATTGGCCTATCTGTTTTCTACTAAATTTTTGATGTATGTCTTGTATGTATGTGTGGAAAAGGTTAAACATGTACCATTTATTAGCATATGATGTTCAGTGATAAGTATTTATGCCATTTGAAAATTAGCCACTATAGTTTTGTTAATATGGTCTGGTGTTGATCTTATGAGGTCTTTTTTTCTATATTTTGACTTTGCTTATGATTATTTATTCCGTAAACATTATGATTTAATTTGATTTCTTTGAATTAATTTCATACTCTCGATAATACAAAGTCTTTAAGCATATTAAAAACCATCCTGGGAGAATATTTACAGTATCATTCTTGCAGAATAAACATGTTTACAATTCTTTCAGAATAAACATGTTTACAATTCTTTAGAATAAACTTGCATAATAGTTTTCATTGATTTATGATTGTCAATATTTTTTATTCAAATGACAAAGTAGAATGTATTCCGCCAGAATGTATAAAATGAATCTTAGCAACATTATTCTTTCAAAATGAATTTGTGTTTTTCGTTGGGTTTTGATGTTTTTGTTGCATTTGTGATAGGAATGGCTTGAAGAACTTATTGGATTGACGTGAAGAATGAATCCAAGATTGAACATCCTCACAGTTTAAGGATGTTGTTGTTTTTAAGAATTACACTTGTTATTCTTTCATAATGTTGTTATTATTCAAGAATGTTCTTTTTGTATCACAATCATAGAATATAATTATTTGATATATATTATTAGTTCAAGAATCGATTGTGTATATTATTTCTGTATTCTTAAAAGATGTCATAAACTGTTATTCGAACAAAATGTCATTCTAATAGAATTGCATTCTGACAGAATAAAATAAGTTATAATCGGTTATGATTACAAATTAAATTAGAATTAAAGTTGAATTAATTATTTTTTTAAAATCAGAATTATCTCTTCAAATTCGAAAATTTCCTTTTTTTAAATATAGTTAATTGTCTAAAATACCATTTTAATTAAATTTGAGTGATATTATGATACATGATATTCTATTGTAATATCATAGACCCTCAAAATCATAGTCACTCATTGTTTCATATATTGGTCCAGAATTCTCCTTACATACATACAATAACTACCTAAAACACTATAACCTAACCATATATATATATATATATATATATATATATATATATATATATATATATATATATATATATATATATATATATATTAGTTTTCGTCGATAATATAACACATTTTTTATGGAAATGATTTGTACTTTAGTTTTTAACATGTATTGTCCCTGTGAAATGTTTTTGTCACGTCTTTCTTACATGGCATCAATCGTAGTATACAATTAAATGATAATGACTTAAAAAAGTAATATATTTTTTGATTTTTATATATATTTGGACATTGAATTTTTTCCATTCACATTTACCCTTCAATTTATTTAATTGTACACATTTAGTTCTTATGACCAGTAATTCCATGTAAGCCAAAAAATGACTTTATATAAAGTAATATATTTTTCACTTTGTACATATTTAGTCTTTAATATTTTTTGTTACAAAAAATATGTTTGTTTTTTTTTTCTACACATTTAGTATTTATGACTGGTTTCTTTAGCTTTTCTTATGACATCTTACGTGGTACAATTATTAATAAGGTCGGAGCTGTTTATTTTATGGTCACCGCAGCCTCAACTGCTTGGTTGCTTAAGTATTGTGGTTTGACTTAGGTCTTATGTTCTGAACGTTGTAACTTCTTCATACGATCTCATATCTATCTTTATATGCATTCGTATTTGAGTCTATTTTAACTTTCGTTTAGATTACTCCCGTTAAACATCAACAGCTCCGAACACCTTATTGATGGTTGTACCACGTATGATGTCGTGAGAAAAATCTAAAGAAATCAATCATAAATATTAAATGTGTAGAAAAACAATAAGGACATATTTTGCAAAAAAAAAAAAAATAATTACTAAATGTGCAAAAAAATATTAAGGATTAAATGTGTACAAAGTGAGAAATATATTACCCTATTAAGTCATTTTTTCGGCTTATTTGAAGTAGTCGGTCATAAAGACTGAATGTATACAATGAAACAAATTGAAGGGGTAAATATAAATGAAAAAAAACTCAGTGATCAAATGTGTACAAATCAAAAAATATACTGTATTTTAAGTCATATTATCTGTAAGTTTAATTTGTCCACAAATTGATAACTTTGACATATCATTATTGGGATAATGACTTAAAAAGGGAAGATACTTTTCGATTTGTACGTATTTGGTCACTGAGTGTTTCTTCGTTCACATTTACACCTTCAACTTGTTTAACTGTAATTTAGTCCGTATGACCGGCTACATAAGGTAAGCCAAAAAAAAAATGACTTAAAAAGGTAAGATATTTCTCATTTTATATACATTTAGTCATTAATATTTTTTTTTGCACATTTAGTTCTTTGTTTTGGTGCAAAATAAGTCATTGTTGTTTTTTACACATTTAATACTTATGACCAGTTTTTTTTTACGTTTTTCTTACGACATATTATGCGGAATAATCATTAATAAGGTGTTTGGAGTTGTTTATTCTTATGGCCACTGCGACATCGACTGCTTGGTTTCTTAGTTCTTGTAGTTTGGTTTAGGTCTTGTGTTCTAAATGTTTTGACTTCTTCATACGATCACGAATTTTAACGATCTTTATATTCACACATTCGTATTTGAGTCTACTACAATTTTCGTTTAGATTATTCCCGTTAAAAAACAATATATTTTTAATTACAATTTTATCAAAAAAAAAATCATACATACATTCATAAAGAATGTATGGATATAAAGATTATAAGTAAAAATATATTACTTATTAACGGAAGTAATTTGAATAAAAGTTGTAGTATACTCAAATACGAACGTATGGATATAAAGATGGTTAAAATCTATGATGGTTTGAAGAAGTTTTGATGCGCATAACACAAGACCTAAGTCAAACCATAAGAACTAAGCAACCAAGCAGCCGAGACAGTGATCACCATAAGCATGAACATCTCCGAACACCTTATTAATAATTGTCCAGCGTAATATGTTGTAAGAAAAACCTAAACACCGGTCATAAGTACTGAATGTATATAAAAACAACAAGGGCTTATTTTGTAATAATATATAAAAGACTAAATATACATAAAAATTTTAAGAACTAAACGTACGTGTATAAAATAAAAATAAACAAAATAAAAAATATATTATCATTTAAATTCATTTTTTGGGAGTTAGAAGTAGCCGGTCCCTCTCCCTACCATTTTTATAGCACCACCCTTTCCTCAACTCACGTTCATCTTCAGCAGTCAAACCTGTATAATTTTTGGGGGACCGATGTTTTTATAGAAATAAAACCAATCAAAATACTATATTTCTACAAGTAAATCGAAATCATGTCTATATTTTATACAAATAAAACCGACAGAAGGACTAACATGTTTTATCATTCACCTTGCTTATTTCATTGATATTCGACCGAATAATATTCAGCTAAATATTTACATATATTCTATGATCTGCTAATCGTGAACCAGCTGGGGCATGGTTGTATCATTTTATCTTAATTTGTTACAGTTTGGATTTAACGGTCTGTTTACTTTGAGCAATTAGATCTTTTCGCAGAATCTTGCCAGCAGCCGACTTTGGTATTTCGTTTATGAAAGCTACTCTCTTGATCTTCTTGTATGGAGCCACCTGTAAATACAATCAACTACCTAATATTAGTACACATGTCACTTCTCTTGGAAGAATTAAGAAGAAACAAAAGTGTATATACAAACCTGGCCAGCAACAAATTGCATGACTTGCTCTTCAGTGAGTTCCGAACCAGATGCCCTAACTATGTACGCCATTGGTATCTCTCCTGCATCTTCATCTTCAAGTCTACAAAATTAATTATGAAGCTTATAATCTCACTGAGTTTTGCTACACTTACACACAAACATAAACGCTTTTTGAAATTAATGAACTCACGGAATAACTGCTGCATCAAGTATATGAGGATGATTTAGTAGTATCGCTTCCAGTTCTGCGGGAGCTACCTGATACCCATTATGTTTTATGAGCTCCTTGATCCTATCAACGATGAAAAGATAACCATCTTCATCAAAGTAACCAAGATCACCGGTCCTCAACCACCCATCGGAAACAATGGTTGCAGAAGTTGCAGCCTCGTTTCCTAAATAACCCTTCATCACAGTCGGCCCCTTCAACCATATCTCACCTTCGCTATAAGGAGGTTGAGCAATCCCTGACTCGAAATCAACAACCTTCGCAGAAAAACTTGGAAACAAACCTCCTGAAGCGGCTGACCGAGCTATGGCTTCTTCACTTGAAACAAAGAAAGCAGCTGCCCCACAGCTCTCGGTCAGCCCATACCCAGGCTTTAGGTCAACCCATGGGAACTTTTCTCTGAACCTAGTAGCCACGTGTTTGCTCAAGGGTGCGGCACCTGAACCCACACTTCTCAAAGACGACAAGTCATATCCACCTCCATTGTACTTCACCATTGCAAGTATAACAGGAGGAACTGCTGGAATGTTATTGACTTTATGAGTTTGTATTGCTTCTAACATGGCTTGTAATTCGAATCGATTCATCAACACTGTTGTGGTGTTAGCACATAGTAATCCGAGGCCAAAAAATACTAAACCGTAGATGTGAAACATGGGTATAAAACACAGAAAAATATCATCTTTGGCTGCTGTTGTTTCAGCAGCCCATTTGAGTAGTGTTATCGTAGAGATAAGATTCCCGTGTGTTAGTATTACACCTTTGCTCGTCCCTGTCGTCCCCGACGAGTACAGTACGGCTGCCGTGTCTGACTGAGTCTGTTTGTTTTCCGGCAACTCCATGGACTGATCACATGAATTGATTAATTCTTCCACAGAGACTTCAGTGCTGTTTAACGGATCACGAGTAGTGACGATGGTAGGAATTCCAGTCGAGAGTAGTTTATGCATCGCGTCAGGTGCAGCGATAGCTAGTTTGGCTCCGGAATCGAGTACTTGTTTGGTTATCTCAGATTCTGTGTTGATTGGATTGGACGTTGTAAGAACTCCGCCGACCAAGAGTATGGCTAAACATATGGTTGGATAGATGATTGAATTCGATGACAAAACAAAGATCACATCGCCCTTACGGACGCCGAATCTTTGGTACAACCCGGCTGCTAACGAGTGGATTGATCGTCGGAGTTCCCTGTAAGTGAGACGGCGGTTTGTGGTGGAGTCTATAAGCGCGACCTTCATGTCGGATTGGTCTAGACTCGGGAACTGAGATAACACAAACGTAGCTGTGTCAAGGTTGGCCGTAGTAGGGATTTTGTGGCTTCCTTCGAGCTGAATGAGGGAGTGGTAGATCCCGGTTTTGGGGTCGTAGTTGCTCTTCCTCCGGCACGACAACATGGACTCGGTGCCGGGTTCGTTTCTTGAAGCGTCCATCCGCCCTTACTTTCTGCCGGAAATATCGAATGAGGGTGAGCTGTAATTGTAGCAATATTTATAATCCCCGCGTACTTGTATACTTGTATCTAATGAAAGATCATGGGTTATATAATAAGAGGAGTTGGTGTGCAATTGCTGTACATCGCATTCAACCAAATATTTTTAAAGCTTCCATTTAACCCCCTTATAATATAAAGTATAGAAATTACATGTTTGGTCCTGAAACTTTGGTGTTTATAACATACTTGGTTCAACAGTTGCGAAATTGTAGCAGATATGGTCCTATTTCAAACTAAATTAATAGCTTTGGTTACTCTTCTCGCTCTCTAGCGAATGCAGATCTAGAAACCTCAATCTTCATCTGCCATCGATACGAACACATCGATTCTTCGTCAATCAGGTTTAAATTTGTTCATGTTCATAGTAGTATGTGATTTTGTTCAAGGAACGAATTTGAAACTCAGATTAGGATACAACTGTTTTACCAATATTTGGAAACGACCTAAAAAAACGATTAGGAAACAATCGATTTGTTCTCAAAATCAAAATCATTGATATTTATTTACACACACACATTGAGAGAGAGAGAGAGAGAGAGAGAGAGAGAGAGAGAGAGAGAGAGAGAGAGAGAGAGAGAGAGAGAGAGAGAGAGAGAGAGAGAGAGAGGGTCATGTTCTATTTTTTAATTAGAAAATAACTAAATAAAGGGTATAACACTTCAATCCATAAAAAAATCTCTTTTAGACTAGTGATGCAAGTTAAAAACTATTAGACCATATGCATAATTTTTTGCAAATCATACAATTTACTCTCTATCTCTTTCTGAAAAAACATATTTTAACCGTTTCATAGTCTCATATGATCCATAAGATCATATGAATTCATTGAAAGAAACTAGAGTTGATTTGGACCTGTCATTAAGAACTTAAGTTTTTCCTTAACAAATGATTACTCAGTCGATTAGAATTTGCGTTGTTATTCCACTGGATAAAGAGAAGTTACATAAAAGCACAACATTGAGTTTTAAGCATCTAAAACATGTCAAATCAGTTCCAACCCATTCCTTCAACTCCTAATGACTTTGCATGATTACTAACATTCATTTACTTGTTTTAAACACTAATTAATATCCGAATTTCACCACTCCAATGATTTACCAGCTAAGAATATAGATCTAAGTGATTTAGATACAATATTTACAAACGAGTTTTTTTTTTTTTTTTTTTAACGACAAGCTATCCTACTCCTAATACAAACGAGTTCACAAGCTTCATTTTAATGTGTTAATCCTTAATAATTAAATGTGAATTTCAATTATGGCTCCAAATGATAATTCAAAACTATATTAGTGAACTAGTTTGATAATCCAACTAGCCAAACGAATTCACATACTAATCTAGATTAAAAATCGTCATACGAACACGCGAACTTTAAACTTAACTTGAAATCATTCATTTGACGAAATAGAAATTGCTAGTCTCATGTTTTGGGTTCATCAACTTAAATTGAGTATAAGAAACTCATTCTATTTTGTTCATTTTCTTAGTCTAACCATTTTGAGTTAATTTATTAAACTAAACTCATCAATTTTAATAAATAAAAAAATATGTAACAGCCACTTTAACCTAATATTGCAGGAATAATCGGATAAGTTAGATCATTTTTTTTTAATGATTTGTCATTGAGAAGATTATTAATCTAGTCTAATTAACAAATAACTTAACCACTTTTAGCAAAAACTTAGCAATTGTCCAAATATAACCCATGAAACCGTAAGTAATTAGAGTGGACTACTGTTTAGCCAAATGGTCTATTTATTTCCGGATATATATATATATATATATATATATATATATATATATATATATATATATATATATATATATATATCCGGAAATAAATAGACCATTTGGCTAAACAGTAGTCCACTCTAATTACTTACGGTTTCATATATATATTATTTGGAAACTCTAAAACCATAGGTTATTTTATAACGAAATAACCTACGATTTCCTTTCGACGAAGTACGGTTTCCCAAACTGTAACCTATGGTTCTGGGTAAAAAGTCTACTGCTTTATATTTTTTTTAAATAAATGGAAAGTATTTTTTTGACAATTATTTTGATAAAAAAAAATCACGGAATCATAACATATATACAATTGTTTACAGGTTACAGCCATTTTTTTAAAAAATCTTAAAAACCGTAGGTTTAAGGAAACCTACGGTGTACAACAATTTAATGCACAAACTGTGCATTAATAAATTGTACACCGTAGGTTTCCAAAAAACCTACGATTTCAGTAAAAAAAAATAGTTTTTCGAAAAAAAAAATCACGGAATCATAACATATATACAATTGCTTACAGATTACAACCATTTTTTTTTAAAACGAAAAAAAAAAAATCCGTAGGTTTCGTATGAAGCCTATGGGTTTACTATTTTTTCGGTTTTTTTTTAAAAGAAAGTTATCCTCATATACAAAAATTACTCTTAATCAAAAATACGATAAAATTCCGATAAAAAATAGACATACTTCGTTCTTTGGATGCTCCATTGAGAAAAAACAGTAGAGAAACCAAAAAAATAGTAAAAAATGACATAATCTGAAAATAATAAATTATATATTATGGGCCAATGTATCCCAAAAAAGTAGATGGGCCGAAAAACAGTAATTCATTGCCCTAAGACACTAAACTACTCTTGTTGACCGTAGTCAATGTCACTTGTCAAAGTACTCTTTCGTCGGCTATTTTTATGTAATATATTTTTTAGCTATTTTTTTATACGTAATTAAGGAAAATGAATAGTTGAGTCATTTTCTCTTTGTCATTTACATAAGGCCATTTGGATATATTTCACTTTAGCCATTAGGAAATACTTTATTCCGCTAAAATCATCTATTTTAACAAGTTTTATATTGCAACTTTTTTAAGCTTCTATTAACGGTATAGCTAGTTAAGTTGGTGACTTGATTTTTACTATTGTGTCATTTACATAAAAGCCGTTACATTTAAGCCATCTTTTCGGTTTAAACACTATAAATTATTTTATTCCTCTAAATTCATCGGACTTATGATTTTTTTTTTCTAATGCGACCACTTTGACATCATATACCTAGTATTACATGTTTATTGCTAACTAAAATTTAAATGTTGACATGTTTATTACATGTTTAAATGTTGACATGTAGTAGCATTTAGTTAGATAGCTTTATATAGGGCAATACGTTGCATATATAACCATTTCTTTTATATTTATTGCTAGGGTTGTACTCCTTTTGCTTCAAATGGATCCAGTTTTAAGAATAAATTGATCGACATGCCTTTTTATGTTTCCAGCTCCAGTTTTTGTGTTCAATTCTTCCAATTAGATCAAAATGTAGTGTTGAGTTGTGGATCTCAAGCTAAATATTGGAATTCTTGGACCACAAACGACCCTATACTTGAGATTTATTGGGTATCTAAATTGGTAAATTACCGGCCAAGTAAATTGTCACATTCATGTAAATTTGATTCTGGATTAAATTTGTTGATTTATTTATAGGATCGTACAACGAATTGCAACACTTTGTAGGATCTTGTAAATAAAAGAACAAACTAATCCAATTCAACATTTACAAAATTGAATTTACATGAATGATACAATTCACATAGGTGTTTTAGGATGGAGAAGATAACATTCAGTTTGAGCTCTACATCCACTGATCCACATAACATAATTTTAATATAATCAAAAGGCATGGAAACAAAAATTATGGTTGCAAGTAGAGTAAGACAAAAATTATCCCTGGCAACGGTGTCAAAACTTGGTGGGATGTCAAGTCCACCAAGCTAATTACATCCTTTGTTATTTTCAATAACAGTGATTCCCTTTTTCTTGGGAACCACTTGAACCAGACTAACACATTTGGAGTCGGAAATGAGGTAAATCATGTCCGCATCAATGAGCTTGATTATCTCTTTCTTGACAACTTCCATCATTGGAGGATTTAATCTTCTTTGAGCTTCCATCTTAGGCTTACAATCTCCATGAGGATTTTGTGAGTGCATATATTAGAATTTATCCTCTTGATGTCCGCTATTGTCCACCCCATGACCTCTTTGTGATCTTTCAAAACTTCAACCAATTAGTCTTCTTCAAAATCTTTCAATTGAGAGGAGATGATCACCGGAAGAGTTTCCTCTTTACCTAGATAAGCATACTTCAAATAGCTAGGTAAGACTTTCAATTCAAGTGTAGGTGGGTGGATTATGGAAGGGGGCATCTTGTTTAGAAAATGAGATAAGGCAACTTGAGAGACATTTTTCCTTGTTGACTTGTTAACTTTTAAAGTCTTCACAATATCTTCAACTTCGGAGTCCAATGTATACCTTTCCAATGTTTTCTTCAAACACTCATAATCAAGACTCATGTTGAGGACCATCTTCAAAATATCCCCATATGATAACTTAAATAGTTCTTTGGTGATTGGCTCAATCACATCGGCCCGATACAATGGAGAAATGTTGCTAGGGTACCTCATTGCTTCAAAGATATTGAAGTGAATGGTCTCTCTATCAAACTCCATGGTGATCTTCCTATTATGGACATCAATAATCGTGTGAGTGGTATTCATGAAAGGTCTTCCAAGGAGGATCATAGATGACCTGGAAGAAGTATTCTCTTCAAGGTCAATAACATAGAAGTCCGCAAGAAATACTTGTTGATTAACTTGTATTAGCACATCCTCCAACACTCCTCTTGGAAATACACTTGACTTGTCCGCTAATTGAATGATTACTCCGGTTTCTTCCAAAGATCCAACATTGAGAGATTGAAAAAACGGGTATGGCATGACATTGATTGAGGCTCCAAGATCTAGCATGACACTTTTAACATGCAAATCACCATAGTGCAAGGGATAGCAAACACTCCTAGGTCCTTGCATTTGGGTGGTAACTTCTTTTGGATAACCACAGACACATTTGCATTGACTTGAATCTTTTCATTGACCTTGAATTTCCTCTTGTTGGTGCACAAATACTTGAGAAATTTGGCATAACTTGGAATTTGCTTTATGACATCCAAAAGTGGAATGTTGATTTGGACCTTGCGGAAAGTCTCAAGAAACTCCTTCTCTTCCTCCTTTTCTTTGAGGAGGCTAACCAGGAGGGAAATGGTGGTGGTATGACCAATGGCTTGATAGTCTTGTTGGAAGATTCGGGTTGTTCAATGTTTGGAATAACCGGTTCCTTTGGAGGAACTACAACCTTTGAATGTTCAACAATAATAACCTCATCTTCTTCTTCTCTTGAAACTATTTTGGGGTTGCTTTCTCCAAGTGTTTTCCCATTTTACAAGGTGATTGCACTCATATTGGGATTCTTCTCAGTTTGAGATGGAAGTTTACCTCTTTGTTCTATCTTGTTGAGAGCAGTGGCCAAGTCTCCAATTTGTGCTTGAATGTTGGAGAAGGTGTTCTTGGTCTCTTGTTGAAATTGGGTTTGGTTTTGAGCAAGAGAAGTAACGAGTTCTTGAAAACTCATTTGATGGCTACCACTTGATTGGCCTTGATGATGAGGTGGTTAGTAATGTGGAGTGGGATGAGATGTTTGTGGATATGGAGGTTTTTGGGAAGGATATTGTAGATATTAGGGTCTCATCATAATATTTGGTGGGGTTGGCTTTGGTGGGTATGGGTTGTTTGGGTTATTCCTCCAACTGTATTGTATGTGTTTTGAAATCCCATGGCTCTTAGTTGACCTTGATATCCTCCTATGGCATTAACATCCTCCAGTTCATGTCCAAGTGTGGGACACTTATCCGTATAATGTTCCGTCATTGCAGAAATACCACACACCCTCAATTGTTGACCATTTACCACCACCGTTTAACTTAACACATTAGTCAAACCCAAGAGCTTTGATTCTAAGTGTTGGGTGTTGCTAACTTCACCAAAAACTTGTGGAGAATTTATCTTCATGTCATTTTGAGTCCCAAAGTTTCTTTGATTTTGAGATATGGTACCAAAAAGTAATCTTATCTCTTGAGGTGTCTTGTTGAAGATGTCACCACCACTTGAAGCATCAATCATCCTACGATCTTTTTCATTCATACCCTCATAAAATTGTTGAAGAAGTAATTGTTCGGGTATGTTGAGTTGAGGAAAAATTATACACGAGTTGTTTAATCGCTCCCAAAAATCATGAAAAGTTTCATTCTCCCCTTGATGAATCCCCAAAATGTCACTCCCTTGACTTGATATTCGGGAAGTGGGATAGAACTTGTTATTAAAGGCTTTGAGTAACTCTTCCCATGTGTGAATAGATCCTGGTGGAAAGTTGAATAACCACTCTCTAGCTTTATCTTCCAAGGTGAGAGGGAAGACGGTTAGCTTGAAATCATCCAAGGTCACTAATGGGTTTTGAGCATAGATGCAATCCTATGTGTGCATGCAACCCTAATTGAAGATATATGTTTTCTCTAATTGAACATACAATAATGAACAACAAAGTATAAACCCTAGATCTATGGATAATAATCAAAAATCACATAATAAAGGGTTATGATACATACCTTTTTAGATTGTTATTGTAAACAATCTTGAATCCTTGCTTGAAAGACCTTTGGTAGCAAGCGTCACAAGTGTCGCGCCTCTAATGGTTCACAAACAAACTCAAGAAACCAATGAATACTATAGAGAGAGAGAGAGGAGTAGATCAAAATTTTGGCCAAGGCACTTAGAATAAATGGTTAGTCCAAAATTTAACCCTAAGGAGGGTTTATATAGCTGTTATGAAGGTATTGGATAAGGCAGGTGTATCCAAGATAACCCTAATCCCTTAACTTCCTCCTTAAGGCATACAAGGCACCCTTAGAGCCCAAGGAAACCCTTGGAGCATCTAGAATTCGTTCCCCCTAATATAAGGAGGTTATAGAATTGTCCAATGGTCAAGTATTAAACATTATCACCTTTAGTCCCTACAGCTTTAATTAATTCCTTTAATCCCAAAATTAATTTCTGATTAAATATTAATTAAACAATATTATTTCCATAATACATTAATAAATCATTTATTTTGATTTCTAATTAATTTATTAGCCAAGTAATAAATTAATAAAACATTCTTCTCTCTCTAAAAGCTGTCATATTCAATTGCCAGGTTTGAAGGCAACCCAAAAGGACTGTGCTACTATCAATTCAAGTTTATACCAATTATAGTTATGGGCTTAGACACCTAATCCAACGGTCACATGTTCGGGCCACATACTAACACATATCATATGAAAGGACTTCAAATGCCTTTGAGGATCTTCTCTATCCAAACCATGGAACTTGGTGAGTTGATGTATGAAACTTGACTTCAATTAAATCCATCGGCAGTTTGCGAGATGAACAATACCAAGAGGTGTGTGAGTAACATTCGTCTCCATCATTTGTTGAAGTGTCAACCCTTGAGGGGGATTTGGTGGATTGGGGTTATTGGGATAATTTTGCATGTAATTGGGAAGTTGTTGGTAAGGTGGGTATGGGAATTGTTGGTGATTGTACATTTGTGGTGGATAAGATTGGTAGTTAGGATATTGGTTGTAGGGGTTGTTGTTGTGGGTACATTGGGTGTTGGTACATTGGAGGGTGTTACCAATTGGGTTGATTTGGGTGATGTGCTTGTTTTTGTTGAACTTGAAAAGAATTGTTTTGAGGTTGGTTGCTTTGGTGGAAGTTTTGGTTTTGTGGTTGCGGTTGTTGATAATTGGGTTGATTTGGGTGAGGAGGGGGTTGATTCCAAGGTGGCATATCTATGAGATTTTCTTGGTGGTGTTGTTGTTGTCTTGGTTGTTGGGGTGGGGTATTGGCATCTTGATTGTTTAGGTTTGGGTTGGGATTGTGAGGTGGAGTGTGATTCATTGCTATGTAGTTTTCAAACGGAATATCTTTAAAGTAATGACCAACAATTAGAGAACTCGGTTCAGTGTCGGTATCACTTGAAGTATAAACTTGATCTTCTATGTCGATTAGTGGAGAAGAGGAAGAAGCTTGAACGAGTTGTTGTTGCTTTGCTTGTTTGGCTAACTTTTTCAACCTTTTTGCTTCTTTTTCAATCTCCAGGTTGTAGAGTAGCTCACTGGTTCTTGTAGACCTAGGCATAAAAAATCAAATAACAACAACCAATTTCCCCAGAAACGGCGCCAAAACTTGGTGGGATGTCAAGTTCACAAAGTAAATTACACCCTTTTTTGCAAATAAAACGTAATATAATGGTAAAAAGGGGTATCGATCCTCGGGGAAATGGTTGTATTCAATCACAAATGTGATCCAATTCAACTAGTGTAATAAAACTAACTAACTACAATTAATCTAAAAAAAGGAGGTTTTGTGATTGCTTGAAAACTAAAAGATTTGAATAACTAAAATGCTTGCAATTAAGCAAGATGGTGAGATGCTCAAATATTGGGGAGAATTGGTCAACCATGGCAATTCAACACAATAAACATTTGTATGTTTATCATTAGGATTCAATATGAAGCTTGTCATTTATCCCAAATCGGTTATAGCAATCATGAAGCATGATTTGTCAAGATTCTTCATAGGTAGTATGGAGGTTAGGGAAGCCCACAACACCCCTTCTTAATCAAAATCAAAGATTCAATTGAAGCAATCGAACCTAAGAAAGTTTATTAGCCTTAAGAATAAAGGAATCCCAAATTCCAAGAGGATGTCAAAGCTTACACATCCATAAAGGAGTCATGATTCATAATCTAGAGATGATTACTACTATAATAAAGCCCTTTCTCTAAGTAAATTCAATGATTCAATGCTAAACTAAAGAAATAAACATTGCTCATTCAAGTACCAAGCTCATGATCAAAGTATTAAACAAGCGTAAGAAATATGAACTAGAATCATAAAAGTAAGATAAATGACAATTAAGCATGAGTCCTTCAAAACCAACAAATATTCAAGGGTTTTAGAAAAAGTTAACCAAAATAAAGAAACTAGCCACTCATGGCAACAAAATAACAATCACAAAAGTGTTCACTACTACAAAAATACCCTTAATGACACGCATTGCATGTCATAAAACCCACAGACGACACGAAAATGCATGTCAAGGAAGGTCCTGACGTAAAGGAAGATGACACGTATTTTTGTGTCATAACCTTACGACTCGCATAGACGACACACAATGCATATTAAGAATGCCCCTGTCACAAAGGAAGACGACACACAGTTTTACGTGTCATAAATCTTAAATGTTTTAATTTTTTTTATAGATTTGGTTATTTTAAAATTAAAGGACAATTGATATTTGATAATACAAAATAACATATCATACAAAAAGAAAAAGACAATCAATTCCATAATATAGAGTTTGTCAAACACAAATAATCATTCCAATGCTAAATAAATGTAATACATTACTATTAAAGGACTTTCCCTAACTATATAATTTGATAATACATTAAAAAAAATCCTTGGTATCGTTGGTCATCCGGAAAAGAAGCAATATTCGGATTGTTGCACAATGGATTCTTCCTTAAATCTAAATGCTCAAGTTTCTTTATGTAACGTCTCAAAATTCAAGACCAAAAATTTCATTTTTAATTTAATAATTCATAAAATAGGTTATTGAAACCATCATGAAGTTATCTCATATCAAAAAAGCCCATAAGTCATATGTCTCAAAACATGTCATAATATAATAATGTTAGGGTACAAAATCCCAGGAACATCATAGTGCGGAAAATCGTGGTGTGATGCTCTGCTATTGTGCAGGCTCCTTTCCCTACGAAGAAGAAGGACCTGAAACAAAAACTAAAAACTGTAAGCACAAAGCTTAGTGAGTTCCCCCATCATACCACATACCATACAATAAACATATTGTTTAACATGCTCGGGTACTGGCCTACCCCTTCGGTCTCTTTCAACCTGTAACTTGCCTAGCATATTAGGGTGCTGGCCTACCTCTTCAGTCTCTTTCTACCGGTAACTTGCCTAGCATATCAGGGTGATGGCCTACCCCTCCGGTATCTTTCAACCGGTAACTTGCTGTAACGACCCAAAATTTCACGTCCAAAAATTTCGTTTATAAAACATTACATAGAAAACGTTAACAATTAAAACATTGTTTAGTTGAACCACTTCGCATCGAAAACCAAATTAAAAACCACAACATTCGATCAATCAAAATATCAGAGTATCAATCCCAGAATAAACTCATAACTGCGGAACCAAGAGAGGGTGTGTGTGTGTGACATGCTGCTACCGCGCCAGCTCCTTTCCCCTAGCT
This sequence comes from Lactuca sativa, assembly GCF_002870075.4. NCBI lineage: Eukaryota > Viridiplantae > Streptophyta > Magnoliopsida > Asterales > Asteraceae > Lactuca > Lactuca sativa. The sequence goes on along the minus strand of NC_056630.2, from coordinate 28,775,403 downwards.
GAGAAGGTACCTGAAACCAAAAATGAAAACCGTAAGCACGAAGCTTAGTGAGTTCCCCCCATAATACCTCATACCATGCAAGCATATAACAAACAACGTTCAGCTAGGAGTTACGGGCCTCGCCCAGACTCGGGAAGATACGGGCCCTGCCCACACTTCGCTAGCCGGGAGATACGGGCCTCGCCCACACTCTACTATCTGGGAGATACAGGCCTAGCCCACACTCCAACCTCGGAGAGATACGGGCTCTGCCCACACTCAACCGCTAACCCATAATATACAAGTATCACACAGACAACAAGTATAAGCAACTCTATCATATTGACACATATATCATACTCGACTAAACCCAGAGATACGGGCTCGGCCCACACTCTCGTACTAACATCTCGTCTACATGGGTCGGCCTTGGTGCCTTAGACCCGTTTCTACTGAAAAGGAAACTCACCTCGAAATAGTTGCTAATCTGGTCGAGAACTGACTGCTTACTGCTGCTCCGGAAATCCTCCGGCTGCAAATCCCACAACATACTCAGTCAATCACTACTAACTGTCCATTGGGTAAAAGTACCATTTTACCCCTGATCATGTCATAAGTCAAAGTCAGAGTCAACTTTCAGTTAACCCGACTCGCCGAGTTGGCTCTCCAACTCGCCGAGTCCCTAACCAAACGACTGTCCTGGATCCCGACCCTACTCGTCGAGTTAGGCGTTGCCTCGACGAGTTCTTCTTCTTAACTGAGGTTCAAGTCCTTCATCCTACTCGCCGAGTTGTATGAACAACTCGCCGAGTTCATCTTCATCCGAAGAACACTTTATGCTGTGACTCGCCGAGCTGTATGAACAACTCGCCGAGTCTGTTCTTGATCTAAGGAGATTGCCTTGAACTCGCCGAGCCAGGGCATGGACTCGCCGAGTTCCTCCATGGATGAGTTTGGCTTCCAACTCACCGAGTCACACCCCGTGACTCACTACACCCACTCGACACAACGGAAAGGGGACAACTCGGAGACTCGCGAGCAGACTCGCCGAGTCTGATGAACGACTCGCCGAGTCGTCGCCATGCATTCACTATATATGCGATTTTGCTCGATTCCAGTCCATGCCATTTACAGATCTGGGTTCCTAGAGCATGAATGACACGTAAAGTTTCCAACTTTACGTGTAGATACTCACCAATGAGGGATTTAGGGCTCAAAATGCCTCAAAAGGGTAGATCTAGGGTGAACAAGCAACATGGGTCCATAAAGGTAACAGATCTGAGTTCCTGGAGCTCAATCTTGCCTAGATCTAAAGGCCAATCAAATTATTACGACTTATATTGCACATACAAGCTTGGGGATTGGCTCAAGAATGACTTAAATGAAGTAATAAGCATAGAAACAAGGGGAAAATGGGTTATACCTCAAAGGAACTGCTGAGAGAGCACAAAGATGCTTGGATTCCTTCCCTTCCTCTTGATCTACTCCCCTTTTGCTTCAAAACCTTCAAGAACACACAACAATTTCTTCAAACTCTCTATGAACAAGCTTAGAACGGGGGTTGGGAGCTCTGAGGGTGAATGGGGGCTGGCCTGGGGCGGATATGGTGTTTAAATAGGGTGCAAACCCATGAAACTTAGGGTTTCATCCAACCGCGGTGACTCGCCGAGTCCAGGATATGGACTCGCCGAGTCGCCAACTTAAACGTGTCCCGGGTCCCGTATCTACTCGGCGAGTCGGACCTATGACTCGCCGAGTCCAAGGCTAAAAGAAAAGAGAATACCCAAATAAGATTTATGTACCAGGAACCAGGTGCCACACTTGCCTAGCATATCATGGTGTTAGCCTACCCCTTCAGTTCTTTCGACCTGTACCTCGCCTAGCAAATCAGGGTGCTGGTCTACCCCTTCGGTCCTTTTGACCGGTACCGGGGACTATTTCACCCCCTACTTCTACCATGTAATCTCCTAGTACATAAACACATAAATCACAAACTGCCTAGCATATCAGGGTGCTGGCCTACCCTTTCAGTCCTTTCGACTGGTATTGGGGCCTATCCTACCCCTCCTACTACTTTCACATAATATCATAACATACTAGCACATAAAGCATAACAAATAATGGCATACCAGATAATTGTCGCAAAGACAATCATCTATATTATAACTCTTACTAGTGGTCCGACATTAGTGCCTTCGACCCACTTCTACTAGAAGGTAACTCACCTTGTAAAGCTGAATGTCGAATATCACTGAAATGAATCTCTAACAGCTGCTCCGATGACTCCCCGGCTATCATCATAACAGCACTTAGTCAAAATCCATAATACTTCTTAGGGTAAAATGACCATTTTACCCCTTGGTTTAAATTGGACCATACCCAAGGTCCAATTCCATCTTATCTCTCCCATCCCACTATTGGCCCACTAATGGCCTAATTTTCTAAATTAGGCCCAACTCCTTAAATGGGCCTTATCACAAGCCCAATAAATCCTTAGCCCAAAATAAATAATTTTGAGTGGCCCAATATAGCCCAAAAGGCCTAATACTCTAAGTCTCACTTCTAGGCCCAGAAACTCTGCTCCACAGTGGGCCATGGGGCCCAACTATCCAGGCCCAAACTTCTAAGTCCCAAAAGCCCAAGTTCGCCACTATGCATGCTTATGCACGGCGTACCTGGCATGTACACCCAGTGTACTTTGGCCTTGACCAAAAACGGGAAGTTGACCCAGTACACGCAGTGTACCAGGGTGTACGCCCGACGTACTGGCCAGCTTCCTTGGGGCTCCATTTGTGACTTAAGCCATTAAGTCCTCACGTCCAAAATCTAGATCCAAGTCCTTTAAGACATCCTAGTCCATATTGTTACAAACTTTATGTGCTTGCATGCATGGTTGGGGGTCAAAACATGATTTTGGTCCTTAACCAAACTTTGTGACCATCAAACACTTGCATGGTTGTGGCTTAACCATCAAGGTCCTATTTTTATGACTCTAAGTGCTTCTAAGAGCTCAAAAGGACAGCTCTTATGGTCTGAAACTACCAGGATTCAACCAACCTCAACAATGGAGTCCAAAAGTAACATACAACACCCCAAAAATCAAATCTAAGCATGCAATGATCAAGTTTGAAGCTTGATACCTCAAATAAGTCATAAATTATGCTAATCTCCTGGATCTACAAGCTCCCTTTGATTCCTTACTCCTTCTTCAAACTTCTCTCTCTTCCAAAAAACTAAAATGCTCTAAAGTGGCTACCAATCACAAGAACACAAATATGGGTTACGGTTTTCGTGGTAGCTGTCTAAGGGTGAGAGGGAGGTTGTACCAAAGGCATAAGGTCCTTTATATAGGGATCAAACCCTAAAATTTTGGGTTTCAGAATCTACATACATAAGTTGCGCATACCCTGTGGTACGCTTGGCGTACGTGCATGGCTTCCGCGTTCCAATCTCTTGAGTACGCTGAGCGTACTTGGCATAATACGCCCCGTGTATGGCACTTCTCAGGCCAATCGTAAGGATCCAATGGTCCAAGCCCAAACCAATTCCATTCATTAAGCTAATAATAATATAATTAGTACCTTATTAATCCCAGATGTTACACTTCAAACATCATAAACATATACCAGATATTAGTTCCAACAACAACCAACTTTAAAAAAAAAAAAAAAAAAGAGAGAGAGAGAGAAATAAGAAAGAATGAACAATATATGATCACCTTTTGAGGCTTTCAAGCTGGAGAACATAGCCAGAATGACTCAATAGGTATCCAATTATCGCTTGCATTGATTGAAACAATATTTGGAGCCTGTGAAATCAACTTTAAAATGTGATTTTTGCTTCAACAAATTAAGGCATAAGGATTAATTTCCAACTAATAAGTTTTCCCACAACCTTTTTCTGCACAGATAACAAGGACATCATTGTCTTTTAACATATGTAAAATTTTGCCTTTTAGCTCAAAAATAGGGAGTGTAGCTCTAACTTTTAACATGTCCTACAAAAAATGGCAATATATCATGTAAAATGTCGCATACCTTTTTTTCACTCATAAAGAGTAAATATACAAACCTCATACTTCTTCGTTAATTTCAGTTACTCTTTTGTTTCTTTTTAAGATAAGAGCTCTCCATCTGTTTATGATTACCTGCAAAAAGAACACAACAAAAGGAACTCACAATTTAAAACTTATACTTATTGTAAGATTTTGATGACACTTCTATAATTGGGAAAAAAATTCGAAGTATGTGATATGAATTGATAAAAGTAGGATGATATAATAAATAATCATAATAATACTAATAAACAAAATGATAAGAAGTCAATGCAATAAATAGCAATGTACTTTCATGTATTGATGTATTATAACATTGTATGTATAGTTTTTTATTTTCCTATTAAGGCATTGAACTTTAAAAAATCTACCAAATAATAGCACTGTACTTTTGATTTGTTTCTTATTAGGAGAATATACATTGACAAATATAACTAAAGTACAATGCTGTAATAAGAAGGAAAAAAATAGGATGCTATTAAATAAGTGTAAATATGTTGCTATTTTTTGCAAAGAGCACAAGCCAATAACAAAGTAATATTAGCCAAAAAATAGGAACGTCAAACATGGAGAAGCAGGTCATCAAGAATGATATGATGAAAGCCTTTGTGATGGCATACCTGGAAATTCATTAAAACAAGATGAATTACTTGAGAGCCTTGTATATAACATATTGTTTGCTTAGATATATCAAATGTATATTCAAATCAACAATAACATATTTAGTGTTTTACTTTTTCCAAAGTGCTGAAAATTCATTTATTATAACACATAGTATGAGTATATATATATATATATATATATATATATATATATATATATATATATATATATATATATATATATATATAAGCTTTTAAATAAGAAAGTCCACAAAATAAATTTTATTAAAACTGCTGTGCTCATAAGCTCATTTCGCCACAAAAGAAAAATAAAATGATACACACACAAAGATAGAGAGGGAGGAGAAGATGAGGAACAAGAAAGGGTGAAACTATTACCAGAACTTGAACTCAAGTACCTGTCGAATGAAAGGCTTGAACAAGAAAGAGACATGTGGGGTAGCTTTATCCAGGCAAATCTGTAAAAGCCTTGAAAATTGCCTTTATGGATCCAAAGATGAAGCAGAGGAGCCATCACCACCTCCAATACCCTCCATGGAAATTTAGCCCCATAACCCTACAATTCCCATATATAATACCAGTCAAAATAATAACACCCAAATTTAAAAGAACTTGTGCTTAAAATGATAAATGCGGCTTATAAATTAAAGTTGCACATAGATTTTGAAGCTTATGACAGTTATCATTGCTGTTTTTTCGTTCTTAATGTAACTTACTAGGGTTCACTTGAGTTAATAGTGTCATGCTACATTGAAATACATCACTAAGTCACAAATCAACAAAGTAAACAGAAATTCCTAGCAAATTATAGCATTGTACTGGGACACGATTGTTATTATTGGGTAGATTATTCAAAGTAGGATGCAACCTTTTGATGTGTTATATTAGGAGTTGGGTACATGTAGTTAAACTTTGGTTGTAACATTGTCCTCTTTACATGTGAATCAAGATCAAATACCAGAAGAAAATGTGTTATGTTAGGAGCTGGGTGACTAATGTTATCAGTTAAAAGTTGCATTGTGAAGAAAGAAACATATATTATATAACAGAAAAAATAAATAATATATTCGAATTCCAAAAAAAAAATACTTACTTGCAATATAAGGACACCTACATCAAAAAAATGTGTTTTCTATGATCTGACACCCTTCATATCTTAGCTCTAAACAAGCAACATAATCTTCAACCAAAAGACTAGAAGAGTTTGAGTTTAGTAGTAAAGGTACAAGCCCAATGATGCGAGAACTACATGCAACAACATTACAAATAAATCAACAAAAAGAAAATCCAAATTAAAAAATATATAGAAAGTGAATTCTAAAAAGTAAAGGGTACCTTAAAATGCTCATTATTTTTATAGAGCGTTGTTGAATTTGTGGGTGAAAATCATATCAGATGTATTCCAATAAAGCTACAATCTGAGTATGATCTTGAGAAAGTATAACATCAAAAGGTTGAACATCAACAACCAACAAGTACATATAAGTTAAACAATAAGAAAAGTGATAATAATAATGAGTGATTTTTTAAAAAAAACTTGCATGAAAATCAACAAAAGTAGAAAGTAAAAGGACCCATAACTTAAGTGAATCGATTCAACCAAACTCATATGTGGATTCAACATCCCAAATTAAAGAAAGGGATTTAAGCTGTCATATCTAATTTGATCTTTAGCACATATATTATGGAGATTTAATATTAATAACTTCATAGTTTCAATAGTAGCTATAGAATTACATCACTCATACATCCCATCATTCACCCAAAATTGCTATAGAATCAAATGTTATGATCAATTGATAAAATAATTACCTCTTGATATGTTAAGATTTAATCCTTGGAAGCAACTTTTGAACTCCTAAAATCTTTTTTAAGATCAACAACCCTCTTCATGCAAGCCGCCTTTGATCTTCCAGGAACAACAGTTGTGATCTTCTCCCACCTCAAGGCTGAATCTTTTGTGAAACATTTTAAAGCATTGAGCAGAGTTATGTCCTCGGCGAAGCTCCGACTTCCTCCATTGCTGACCTACTCCCTTCCATTCTGGATAACTTCATCAACCCTCTGGTCCGCTGCCTTCCTATCTTTCATAAACTTTGAAAAAGAATGTGAGTCGCCAATTTTCATTATTGACGTGAGATTGATACGTCATCATTAAAAATTAAGGTTTGGGAATCGAAGAATTTCGATGGTGGAATAGTGAGACCTGGGAGGAGGTAGAAATAGAACATTAGATTGCTTTGATTAAAACAAATTAAAGCTAGATGAATTGATGAGGGACTGTCTCTGTAAGAGCAAGAAAATAAATGTGATTCTGATGGAACCCCAACTTTTCGTCGATTCTTTCAAGGTTGAAGTGGAAAATGAGAAAGTGGTAGGGATATAAGAGTGAAACCTTGAGGTTGTCAGCAAGGCAAGGTGAGGTGAGGTACTGTGATCATCGATTGTTGTAGAGGCCAAGGAGAAGTGAGAGCGTTTTACATTCTTAAAAAAAAACCTAGCTAGAATGGTTATGTGTTTTTGTGGAATTTAGTAGTGTTATTTTAAGTTCGAGATGCATGTTTGAAAAAAATATAAAGCGACATTTCAAGACGACGCCCCTTTAAGATAGGTGCCCTCCGTGTTTTTTTTTCTTCTGTTGGACACTAATTTAGGCACACATAAATGTGTGTCCTCTATCCTTCAAATTTTGAAAACCTGACATTATCTTTACGACACGTAAAAAATGTGTATCGTAAATCAGTTCGTGTCATTGTTTGCGTGTCATTAAAGAATTGTTTTCAAGTAGTGGTTTTTGCATCAAGAAACTAACAATTTGTAGAAAGATGAGAAGAATGTGTATCAAGTTCCAAAAATCGCCTCCAATGGTCTCTAATGGTGGAAAATCGAAGTATGAGCTACTATACCTAACCCCCAAAGTAATTGGTGAGCAAAATGACCAAAATGACCAAAATGCCTAAAAGTGTGCAGTTGTGCGAGTACCCTCGCAAGTGTTGTGTGACTGAGACTCCACCCTCATAAGTGTTGTTGGAATGCTATTGCCTCTATTTCCTCCACTACTCAAGATTCCCTTAGTCGCCTCCACGCCCCCATGATTCAAATTTGGTCAATCATCTTCAAGTTTCAAATGTGAATAGTCCAATCCCAAAATAAGAATCCAAGGCCCATCTTCATAAGCCCACTTCATCAAAGTCTTCAAATTTTTAGGTCCAATTCTCCTTTTTATGGATTCGTAAATCCCAATGACGCCTCGAAACCCATAAAGCCCGTCTCCAAGCTAATCCACAATCGCAACGAACTCCAAAACTCTGCAAAATACCTCATGCAAAATAGAAAGTACCTGACACGATCAATGATAAAAAAAAAATAAAGAATATACAATGCAATCATAGTAAAAGAACGAAAAAAAAAAAAAAACTAAAATAAACTATAAAAAGGAAGGAAATAAACTAAACTATCTAGCTAGCAACAAATATTAAGAGATTGTCAAAGTTGAGTGAATTTAGTAGAATAAATTGATCGACATTTGTTAGCCAAAATATAATAGTTTTGATATAAATGACATATAAAATAAGAAATCGAATCATTAATTTAACCGCCTATACCAATAGAGATCAAGATGACCGCAAAAAAAATAGAAAAAAAAAATGTTAAAGATTTTTGCGGAATAAATTGATTCAAAATATATAGTCAAATTGAGAAATAGTTAAATATAAAGGCTTAATGTAATTTACCCAAGTAATATTTAAATATTAAAATTCTTTTATCACATTTCATTTTTTTAAATGTTTATAAAATACATTTAAAAAAAGATGTTAGCAGTTACCCGATTAATATTTAAATATTAGAATTCTTTTATCACATTTCATTTTTCTTAAATGTTTATGAAAATAAATTTAAAAAAAGACGTTATCAATCAACCGAACTTGTTTTGACTCAAGGGTAACAACCGGTCATTAGGGATGAGATTTAGAACCGGAAAACCGGATCGGAACCGGAACCGAACCGGAACCGGACCCGTTAGAACCGGAATATATAGAACCGGGTCCGGTTCCGGGTTTAAAAATTGGCTTTATCCGGGTTCCGGGTAATCTGGGTTTGGGTCCATTGGGTCCGGGTAAACCGGGTCTAAAATCCGGAACCGGTTTTTGGAACCGGAACCACTTTTAGGGTCGGAACCACTTTTTGTGAAACGCTTACAAGATGCATATCTTATTCGATTCAACTCCAATTGACATACGTTTTTTCCAACATGTAGTTTAGAGTTTGTACATGATTCTAGACTATAAATTTGTCATTTTTAGTTTATATTCATTGACTTACAGTCCTCAAAAGTTGAGATACCAAAGCTGAAAGTTTTTAGTTTTTTAGTTTTTTTGTATTCGGTGAAAGTTTTAAAACATGCATATCTAATTCGTTTGAAGTCGGATTGACATGTGGTTTTTTCCAACTTCTAGTTTACAGTTTGTACATGAGTTTAGACTATAATTTTGTCATTTTTGGTTTAACATTCAATGATTTACAGTCCTCCGAAGTCGGGATATCAAAACTGAAAATTTTCAACTTTTCAGCTATTTGTTTTTGTACTTTGTATTATGTGAAAATATTAACACAAGTATATCTCATTCGGATTGACATGCGGGTTTTTCCAGAGTGTATTTTAGACTCTAATTTTGTTAATTGTGGTTTCGTATTCAATAAGTTACAGCCCCCCAAAGTCGGGATATCAATATGAAAATTTTCAAAGTTCAACCCACTAAGTAGTAAGTAATTACCAAAAAATTCCGGTTTTTTCGGGTTTTCCGGATCTAAACCCACTTTATCCGGTTCCAACATACCCACTTTGATGTTTTCGGGTTTTCCGGTTCTAGACCCACTTTACCCGGAACCATACCCGGAACCGAACCGGAACCGGTTCCTATATACCGGTCCGGTTTCCGATTCTATAAAATCTCGTTAACCGGTTCCGGGTTTTCCGGGTCCGGGTCCATCCGGTCCGGGTTTGGACCCACTTTCATCCCTACCGGTCATAAGGGTAAAATATGAACAGTTTCAATAGTTCAGTGGCAAATAGATAACGAAAAAAAGTTTAGTGACTAAATGTGAACAAAATCAAAAGTTCGTTACATTTTCAAGTCATTATCCTTTATTAAATCGTATATGTCAATCATGTGTATGAAAACCGACGTCAATAACTTAAGTTATTATAAATATTAGAGTAAATTATTGAAATCGTCCCTATGGTTTGGTCAAAATTGCACCTTTGGTCTCTAATTTTTTTTGCACTCGGATCGTCTTGGTGGTTTAATTTTGTTGCGTTTTTCGTCCCTATGGTTTGGTCAAAATTCCATGTTTGGTCCCTTACTTTATGTATATAAGGGACGAAAAACGCAACAAAATCAAACCACGGAGACGATCTGAGTGCAAAAAAAAAATTAGGGACCAAACGTTCAATTTTAACCAAACCATAGGGACGATTTCAGTAATTTATTCTAAATATTAACGAAAAAATGTTTCAAATATAAATGTAAACAATATTATAATTTATAACTTAATTTTTATCTAAAAGAATATATAGCACGGCTGGCTGCCAACCATGATAATGTCGAAAAAAAAAAAGACTAGTCTACAATCCGCATCCATGCATCCAGTTTAAAGAAATAGACTTAAAAATAATTATTAAAAACATGGTACAATTTTAAAATCACACTGTTTTGAGAATGTAATATTGATAAAAACTATAAAAAGTTTTAAATAACAAATCAATTTTCCGATTTCATTCACACTTAGAAAAACAAAGAAAAGCCAAGTATTTATGCTAGACAATGGGCCCGCAATGTCTTAAAATTTCAGATGCAGATCGTTTGTTTGCATCTTATTTTGTACTTCTTATTTTTTTAGATATTGAACAAGGTCTGAAAAATAAAAAATATGACACGTACCTAATTTGCCCTAAACAAAGACCGACAAACGCTTCATCACCTTTCCTTCCCTTCGTGTGTGCTCCCATTCGCATCCGCTTCTCTTCACCACCAAGATTCCGACGAGGCTCACGTCCACCCAAAACGTCGACGATGCTGCACCCTGCAACACCGACGCTGACGCACGTCCTCTGGCTCGAACTCGTTTTCGAATTCTACCCAGCAGGTATGTTTCTCTTCTTCTGAAAATCGATTTTGTTGCCTGCATCCGATCTGCAACGCCACCGGCGCCGCCGACTTCGCCTCCGACATCTTGTATAGGTAAAGTTTTTCTTTTTCTTTTGCTCTGCAATCCGAGTTTAATTCTTGAAAATTGAGCCTCATAGTTTTTCCCCTGAAATTAGAGTATCATTCCTGAAATCAGACCATTGTTTTCCTTTTTTTCCTTTTTTTTTTTTTTGAAATCAGGGTATCAATTGAAAATTTGATATTTTTGTACAGGGATACACACGACATATGCTTGTTTTTTTCTTGAGTATATGAACTGAAGTTGTACTTTATTTAAGTTACTCCTACCATTTAGATAATGTGATGTTAGTTCATTTATTATTCTTTACATTATGAAATTATTGAAATTGCTTCCATATTCTGTTTTCACCTCATTCATTCATCTTCAATTTATCAAAAATCATGACTCCTTATTGTTCTGATACATTGTCTATTAATTTGTCACCAGGAATTGGCTATATTATGCCTCAATAGGTTGAAGAGAGTGATCCAATACTATCTGCCATTAAAACAATATATGGTTCAGCTACTACCCTCTCATTGCCAACTACACCTCTAATAGTTACTTTAAAGCCATAGAAGGTCAAACTAGTCAAGGATCAGCTCTCAAGTCTCTTTTGTACCCTTTTTATAGTTGAAAGAATTGTGAAGATCTGTGAAGCTCTTGAATTGGAGGTTTTGATTGTTTTGGGTGCGACAATTAAGAAATAGGTTTGTCATTTGTGATATAAAATCTTGATTTTCTTGTATTATTGCAATTAGTTGGTTGGGGTATAATCACGAAATGATAGTGTTATGTTTGATTTGGTTATTTTATAAGCAAAAATATTGAATTTAGCAAAAAATAACATAGAAGGGCAAAATGGTCATTTTCATAATTCAGCACTGCAATTCAGAGGTTCTAAACAAACAACATTTAAAAATTCAGATCTTAAAAATTCAGACCCTCTTAGAAATTTAGACCACTTAAAAATTCAGATCTTAAAAATTCAGATCCTATCAAACAGCCCCAAAGTCCAAGATAAATACGTCATCTGTAAGATAGAAAGTAGGAAGGAAATAAGGAAAGTATAGGAGAGAAAAGAATAAGATATTGATTGTAATACTTTCCGGAAGTCACGAGTGCCCAACTTGTCCAGCAAAGAACGTAGTCTTTATGCACCCAAATCCTTTGTGAAGAGTTCAACAAGTTGCATCGTTGTATCTACATGCAAATGTTGTATTTCCTTAGACTCAACTCTTTCTTGAACAAAATAACAATCCATCTACATATGTTCAGTTAGTTTGAGACAGCAAGGTTATTGACAATATGACGGTCAACTTGGTTATCACAAAAAGAATGGTTGGTCCATGTTGTTCAACATTCAACTCCTTTAGTAACCATCGCATCCAATTAATTCCACTAATAGTGGTAGCCATAGCCCAATACTCGGCTTCAGCGAAAGATTGAAATATCACTGATTGTTTCTGTGTTTTCCATGAGACTGGGGCTCCGCCAAGAAGAAGAAGGTAACCCGTTCTTGACCGTCGAATGAGTGGACAACCGAGCCATTCAGAATCTGAATAAGCTATCAGGTTCGTCCCACCTACACGTGGTAAAACGGCGCCTTAACCAGGGGTGGCCTTAAGATACCGAAAGATTCTAAGAAGAACATCTAGGTGATGTTGTCGAGGATCAACAAAACAAATTGGCTAAGGACAATAACTGAATAGGCAATGTTCGATCTAGTTACTTGCAAGTATAGGAGTCGACCAATCATACACTGATATTGATTGGTGTCAACCCTTCATTGACTCTCTCTCCTTCATAAATCTTAAGGCTAGGTTTTGTTTAATAAGAAAAGATATGGGACATCATCCTTCCATGTCACTATCTTTCAAAATATCGAACTTTCTCTGACTAAGAACCAGACCATTGGAAATTCTAGCAACCTCGATGCCAAAGAAGTATTTCAAGAGTCCAGGATATTTGATGCTAAACTTCTCATTTAGACACTTCTCTATTTCTTGGATTTTGTGAGAATTATTTCCCACAATTATAACATCATCAACATAAGTAAGAACAACTATGACTAGTTCATCCTTTTTATAAACAAAAAGAGAGTGGTCTGACTTAGATTGATCAAAGTCGAGGCCGAGAAGGGCCATGGTGAATCTTTTATACCAATTATGTGAGGTTTGATTTAAGCTGTAAAAAGACTTTCACAAACGACAAACTCTAGTTTCATTTTTTGTAGAAAATCTTTAGGGAACCTTCATGTCCTCTTCCTCTAAGTTACCATGTAAAAAGGAATTGTTGACGTCTAGTTGATGAAACGTCCAAACTTTTTTAGTGGCATTGGCTAAAAGAGTTCTAACAGTTATCAACTTTTCAACACGAGCAAATGTGTGATGAAAATCTACTCCTTCGGTTTGTGTAAAGCATTTGGCGACGATTTTAGATTTATATCATTCGATTTCTCTATTAGGTTTATATGTTACTTTGTAGACCCATTTTGAATCTACAACTCTTTTTCCTTTTGGAAGGCTCTTTAGGGTCCATGTTTTGGTTTTTTAAGGGCTTGTATTTCTTTCTTCATAGCTTCAACACATTTTGGATCCTACACAACTTGCTTAAAACTTGTCGGCTCATCATTTGAAGTGATGGCCGCTAAAAAGGTTTTATGAGAATTAGAAAAATTTTCATAGGAAAGATAATTAACAATTGGGTGTACCATCAAGGATTCTTGATTTGGTGCAGTTTGTGTTTGATAGACCGAAGGGTGGAGCATTACAATATAAGCATCCAAATGTTTTGGTGGAGCTCTATTTCTTAGAGGTCTAGCGGTCGTAGCTTCGATCCCTGGATTTTTGTGTAACGCCTGCAGATTCAGGCTACTCAATTTAAAGATAATAAACGTTAAAAATGACTTTTATATAGAAGATTATTTAGGATAAAAAAATCTTAGCCAAAGTTATAGTATATGTCACAAGGATTTTGTACATATAAATAACGCTGAAATCCGGCTTATAACGAAAAAGTTATGACCCGTTGACGTTTTGCGATTAAACTGACACGGCTCCGCATATTGTAAAAAGTGAATTTTTGGCGAAATAATTTTTAGACTTAGCGATCTAAAAGAAAGTCATTGTATACGTTAACCCGAGAGCGTGCATATAGAGAACGTCCAAATCTGACTTCGTTAGAGGAAGTTATTGTTTTTCTAAGATTTAGTGTAGTAGTATGCAGCTTGTAATTTGAATTTTAGATCGACCAATTTTTAGCTGACACAACCTAAACAAGAATTGAAGATCTAATTAATAGGAGCTCAACGATATAAGGACCATCGAAAACGGAGCTCGTATGCGAAAGATATGGACGAAACTTAGTCCCTACTCTTCAAGCGTGGCGAATTCAATACAGATTTGTAACTCTGATATAGAATGAGACTTAGCCGATGGAGTCTAAATGAATTAGTTTGCACATGACAAGCTCTAAGTAGTAAATCGTAAGTGTAACATCCCAACGATGAGGTATTCCTAAATTTAACCCTAGTATGAGGAATTATTTCATTTTGACCCTTGGAATGAGTTTTGTTTGCAAAATATCCCATAGTGGCATTGTTTTTTGAGTGAAACACGCGTACGATAGACGTACCAGCTTGGTACGTGGGCTTAAGGCCTATTAATGGCAATGACACCATTTTGAATACGTTGGGCGTACTCCCAGAGTACGTTGGGGATAACGCGTCTGGAATCAAACCCTAATCCAAAGGTTTTAGACCTTATTTATTGATCCTTAAGTTCCGTCCCCTCACCCTATTTCCAGCCTCCATCATTTGAGATGTTTCCTTGCAAACACTATCCCCTTTATTGCATTTTGAGGCCTTTGAGTGTGTTTTTGTGTGATTCGGAGGAGGAAGAAGGTGGTGGTGAACTTTAGAAGCTAGAACAAAGCTTGGATCTAGAAGTTTGCATCATTCTCCATCTACAGAAGGTAAAAAGTTTCCACCTTGGTGATTAAGTTGCTAGATCTAGCTTGCATGATGATGATATAAGCTTTTGTCCCTAATATGGCAACTCTTGTATATGCCATGTTATAGAACATTTAAGTTGTCCTTTTGGATGTGTTTCCACATCTTGAGTCATAATAATATGATCTTGGACCCTGAGATTCCTTCATGCAAGCCATAAAGAGCTTTAATGGTTATGATACATTATGGTTTTATTATTGGGATTGATCTAGACATGCAGAACCATAAAGCTGAAACTTTATGGTTTGGGATGCCATTTGGGGGTAAGACTGAATATTGGACATAGTGACTTAAGGAATTAAGTCCTCAAAATGCGATTATTAAGCCATTGCGTACGTTGGGCGTAACTTATCGTACGTCGGGAGTACGCCTAAGAGAGACCGATCTAGATCGCGAATACACGGGGCGTATGAGCCGAGTACATGGGGAGTACTCTGTCTTGGCTGACTTTCTTGACCATTTGACTCTGACTTTGACCAAGTTTGACTTAAGGGTATTTTGGGTATTTTGAGTAATAGTTGAGTCTTGGTCTCTATCTGTTGAATAAGTGACCTATAGAGTCGGTGTTTGGAGTAGTCGCTCGTTTAGCCTTTTTTTCAGACTGTTAGGTGAGTTTTCCTCACTGTACTTACGAGTTGAAGGCACCAAGGCTGGACCATCAGATTTATATCCTGCTATACAATGATATGTTGAGTATAGGATAGACCTGTATGATTATATTCTAGTTGTTGATATGCGTAGACCGGTAGATCTGTAGGACGAACTATGATTTCTGACTGTATGATTATCTATCTGTTTTTTATGTTTGTTATGTAACGCCCGTAGATCCGGGCTAGTCAATTTAGAGATAATAGGGGTCGAAAATGACTTTTCGACAAAAGGTTATTTAGAATAAATAATCTTAACTAATTTATAGTATATGTTACAAGGATTCCGTACATATAAAGAACGCCGAAATCCGAGTTATAACGAAGAAGTTATGACCTGTCGAAGTTTCGCGACAGAACCGACACGACGTTGAATGACGTAAAAAGTGAATTTACGTTAGAGCGATATTTTGCCTTAGTGATCTAAGCGAAAGTTGTAGAGTTCGTTAGACCGTGAGCGTGCATAAAAAGAACGTCCAAATCTGACTTCGTATGAGGAAGTTATGATTTTTCTAAGTTTCGACTTAGCGGTATGCAGCCCGAATACTTGATTTGAGATCGAGCAGTTTTTAGCTGAAACAATCTAAATGAGAATCGAATATCTCGTCATTAGTAGTGCAACGGTAAAAATACAGACGAAAATGGATGTCGGATGAAGAAGTTATGATTTTATAACGAAGTTCTCCTGTCCCGACCTACTAAAAATAATATAATAAAAATAAAGTCAAAATTAGCCGACGGAGTCTAAATGAAAGTTGTAGAGCATAATCTCACATTCGCGTGGATATAAAGAACGTCGAAATCAGAGCTCGTATGCGAAAGTTATGAATTTTTGAAGATCGTGACACGCATACTAAAGCTTATCCGAAGAGTACGCCCAGCGTACTCTATGTACGCCCAACGTACTTGGAAATTACGCCCAACGTAATCCCAGACCCAGCAGCCTATAAATAGAACCCGAGATCAGCCATTTCTCTTGCTAATTTTCTTCCTTTCTCTCTAAGTTTTGCATCGTTTTGCGTGCCAATTATATCCCGAAGCCCCGGTGTTATTCCCGAGCCCTGAAGCAAGTTCCGAAGTCTCGAAGATCCCGAGGAACGTTATTCCCAAGCCGAAGCCCTGCCCGCGAGGAGCCTGGTTTTTGTGAAGATCTTCCAGATCTACCAAATAATACTACTTCTACAAGTCGTAGTGTTGTCCGAGCATCGTCTAATCAAGTGAGTGTATAGTCACTTTCATCTTACACATAGTGACATAGATATGAAGTATTTTATAAAATACGTGTTATGTGTGTATATATATATATATATATATATATATATATATATATATATATATATATTGTTGTTTATATGCATGGGTGCATAGTTACTTTCTTCTAACACATAAATATCAAGTATTAGCTATGAAATACGTGCTATGTATTATATATCAATTGTCTATTTAAGATGGACTTGGATTTGATGTTTTTATACAGGTGTTAAATGATTTAAATTATGTTTGTATTTATATCTACAAAAATGTTGGGTAGAACATGGGTAGATAGAATAGTTGGTGACGATGCGACTTCGTGCCTATTGAGTAAGCCTTGGTGACGATGCGACTTTGTGCCTATTTGATAAACCTTGGTGATGATGTGACTTCGTGCCTTTTGTGTAAACCCAGGTGACTATGAGACGTAGTGCCTATTGTGTAAACCTTGGTGACTATGAGACGTAGTGCCAATTGTATGAACCTTGGTGACGATGGATTTAGCGCCTATTGTATAAACCTTGGTGACTATGGAGTTTGCGTGTATTGTATAAACCTTGATGACTATGGAGTTAGCGCCTATTGTATAAACCTTGGTGACTATGGAGTTAGCGCCTATTGTATAAACCTTGGTGACTATGGAGTTAGCGTCTCTTGTATAAACCTTGGTGACTATGGAGTTAGCGCTTGTTAAGTGAACCTTGGTGACTATGGAGTTAGCACCTGATAGCTATGGATTTAGTACTTGATAAATAAACATTGGCAGTAATGGACTCCGTGCCAATTCCTTAGGTAAATCCTTAGGAATAAATGAAGGAAGGATAGTTGGTTCTTAGGGTAAAACCTTAAGAAGATAATGGGGATGGGTAATTGGGTTGATTGTTTGCTGATTAAATATAATAATTATATTATTGTGGGTTGAAAACTCTATATGCTCACCAGGCTCCCAAGCCTGACCCACTCAGTTTTCTTTTCATTACAGGTAATGGCACAAGGGTATAAGTTGGTGGACTTGACGAGAGATTTTGGATTATAGATCAATAGTTGTAAATAACTATTGTAAGGTCTATTTTATATTGTTTATGCTTTTGGTCTGTATCGGAACATGACATCCCGAGGTTTTATTATTTAATGAAAATACATTTTCTTTAATAAATACGCTTGATAAATTCTTATCATATTTTGTTTTGGGAACAAATGCCGCAACAGTTTTCTTTAAACGATTACTCTGATTTTAAAAACAAAGCATAAACAGATCGGTCTTTTCTAGCCATGAAATTGGGGATGTCACATGTTATATGTTATATGTTGACATATTGTGTTGGGTTGAGACTTTACTGCTTTGTGCGGAAGTCAACAGACAGGGGGTATTCCAATCTGATGACTACGTGGACCCAAGGGTATTCCAGTCTGAAGATTGATAGGAGGAGGTAATCCAGCCCAATGGCTATGGACCCGTGAGTATTCCAGTTCGTTGACTGATTGGGCCTAACATGCTTGTTCGTTTATGATATGTGTTTTGTGTGGTCGTACTTTGGGGGAACTCACTAAGCATTGACTTATAGTTTTTGGTTATGGTTTCAGGTACTTCTGAGGATCATGGGAAGGTGAAGGCGTGAACGTACACATCCTAATTTTATGTTGTTGATCTTGGGAAACTCTATTTTGAACAATGTTTTCAAAACAATGAATTTTGTAAACACTTTTATTTGAAACTGGATTGATTTGAAAAGTTTAAATTGGTTGTGATTTTTGAAATGTTACATGTTGGTATCAAAACCTTGGTTTGAGAGAATTTGAGGAACACCCGTGTGAATCTAATCTCAAACTAAGGAACTGTAAAGGTTTTAAAAATGATTTTCAAAAGTAATCAAGAAAGAATGTGATGTGTACGATCAGCCAGAGCCAGTAAGTAAACCCCAAATTACCACACTTGTATTTGATATTATGATATGTTAGAACAACATGCTAGTGATAGGATAGGATCTTCAGGAATTGCATGTTAGAATTGCCTGATTATATGATGTCTGGTAGCCTAGGGTTTCTTTCTTATATGGAATTGACATCATTATTGTAGTCACTTAGTGTATGCATCAAAATTGTACATACCTAAGATTTTATAGCCTGAGAATGTTTGATTTAGCCTGATTTCAAGTTCCTCTTTTGGTTGTGTACTTAGGGTAGAATCAAGTATTTGAATGTCTATAGGATCCAATGTTATGTATGATTAACATAAATGGGTGTTGCAGGGTTGGTGGAAGTTTCATGGATGAGTTATGTAGAGTCATCCGAGTCATTGAGGGTGTCTAGCCTTTCTCTAGGAAATGAGAATAGGGTGCATGCGTACTCTAGTGAGTATTGTTAGGGTTGTTGTGATGATCCTCTGAGACAAATACGGGTAGGTGTGGAAGGTAGTATGGTCCCGTACTGCTGGAAGCACATGACCCGTACACATAACAGGGAAGTCACAACCCCTAAGTTTTGGTGGAAAATGGTTCTTATGGTATGGTATATGTTTTATCTCATATCTCCCTGGTTTATTTTTGCTATGGTGGTTACGAGGCGATTTGAGTTAGGATCCAGATCAAGAGCCAGAACAGGTGGCCAGGATGGGCCAATCCAGGTTAGGGATATCCTTTGTGCGAAGGTTGTTTCTATTGTTTGGGAGCAGATACCGGAGTTGTTTGGATCTATCAAGACCTCTATGATGGATTTCTTTGATGACTGATACGTTGCACTTTCGGAGGCTGCTGTTGCTGTGGGGATTAGCATTGGGAAGGCTTTCCAGTACCGGGACTTCGACAATATGAAGCCCCCGGTGTTTGACGGAGTTCAAGATCTGATCACTGCTATGAGGTGGTTGTTAGATGTTGAGGGATGTTTCTTTACTTGCTCTTGCCCAACTGACCAGAAGGTCAAGTGCGCTCTGAACCATCTTCAGTATAGAGAGAAGGATTGGTGGAGATTGGTTACTAGTTCATACACCCCAGAGCAGCGAGTCGCAGTGTCATGGGAGCAATTCTCTGAGATGTTCCGCTCGAGATATGTTCCACTGGTGGAGCGGGAGAGGCTGGCCCAAGAGTATTTGGACCTGAGGCAAGGGACTGAGTCAGTGACGGAGATCACCAAGATGTTCACAAAGAGAGATCTGTTTTGTCCTGAGTTTGCTTCTTCTGAGCAAGCTCATATGACTCGGTACTTGAGCATGCTCAAGATGGACATCCACCAGTTTGTGTCTATGAAGCGCTATGGTTTACTGGTGGATTTTAAAGAGGCCGCTAGGCGGTGGGAGATCGAGATGGAGATCCAGACAAGGGAGCAGAGGTAGGCCCTGGTGCAGTTGTAGCCTGCGGGGAAGCATTTCAAGTCCGCTGATGTGAGATCTAGGAGTGCGGTAAGGTTCATGATGGTGCTTGCCGATCTTCTACTGGATGCCACAAATATGGAAGGCAGGGCCACATTGCGAGGGACAGCCGTCACCAGGCTCCAGGACTCAATACCAGGATTTGCTATCATTGTGATCAGGTGGTCCATGTAAAGGCCAGTTGTCCCTTGCTTGCATCTAGATCGGCTCGGGCTCTAGTGCCAGCTACTCTGAGGATCACCGATGGGAGCCAGGGCAAGGGGGAGCCCTCGAGGACTCTAGGTCGCGCTTTCCAGCTCACGACAGAGGAGGCCAGGGCGGCACCAGACGTCATAATGGGTATGTTTCTATTTATTGTTATGTCGATTATTTTATGGTATGCTTATATTTATGATTCTGTTAGGTACCTTCCTAGTGAACTCTTTGCCTTCTCTTGTGCTTTTTGACTCGCATGTGAGTCGGTCTTTTGTATCCCAGACATTCAGTAGGGAGTTTGATATGCTTCTTGGGAAGATAGAGTGTCCGTTGTGGGTTTCTATCGCCAACAAACATGGGGTTTCTGCATCTAATGTATATCGGGGTTGTGTATTGGAGATCTTCGGGGGCGCCTTACTCGATTCATCTGATCCATATCCCCATGGGGGATGTATAATTGATAGTAGGGATGGATTGGCTGAACAGGTTTGGTGATCAATTGTGAGGGCCATAGAGTAGTAGTTCGAAACCCAAGTGGGGGAGAATTGGTTATGTATGGAGAGGGTACCGGGGTTGGTTAAGGGTTTTGTTTGGCAACCAGGGCTCGGTAGTATATTTAGCATGGGTGTGTGGGTTATCTAGCTTATGTGGTTGATACTCGGGTGAGGGAGCAAGTCTCAGTTTCAAATGTTCCGGTTGTTAGGGAGTTTTTCGATGTATTCCCAAAGGAGTTACCAAGTGTGCCTCCTGAGAGGCAGGTTGAGTTCAAGATTGATCTAGTGTCATGTGCAGCTCCGATTGCCAAGGCGTCATACCATTTGGCACCGCCCGAGATGCAGAAATTGTCCTCTCAGCTTCAGGAACTTTTAGACAAGCAGTTCATCAGACCGAGAGTTCTTAGTGGGGAGCGTCGATATTGTTTGTCAAAAAGAATGATGGTTCACATCGGATGTGCATTGATTATCGGGAGATAAGCAAGTTAACGGTGAAGAACCATTATCCCCTTCCACGGATTGATGACCTCTTTGATCAGTTGCAGGGTGCATCTTGGTTCTCCAAGATCGATCTGAGGTCCGGATATCATCAAGTGAGAGTGAGAGAAGAGGACGTGGAGAAGACCGCACTCCATAATCGTTATGGTCATTATGAGTTCGTGGTGATTCCATTTGGGTTCACCAATGCACCTATAATGTTTATGGATTTGTTGAATCGGGTATGCATACCGATGATCGATTGATTTGTTATTGTGTTCATTGATGATATCTTGGTGTATTCCAAAACCAAAGAGCAACACGATGAGCACCTTCGAGAGCTTCTGGGGTTATTGAGGTGGGAATGGTTGTACGGAAAGTTCTCGAAGTGTGAGTTTTGGTTACGAGAGGTCCAATTCCTGGGACATCTCGTTAACCAAGATGGGATTTTGGTTGATCCAGCCAAGATTGAGGTTGTGATGCAAGTGGGATGTTCTGAAATCTCCCTCAGAGATCAAGACTTTCTTGGGTTTGACGGGATACTATCGGAAATTTATTCAGGACTTCTCGAAGATCGCAGTACCCCCCACTCGTCTGACGAGGAAGGGAGTGGATTTTCGATGGGTCCCTGAGCAGTAGGTTACTATTGAGACGTTGCGACAGAGGTTATGTGAGGCCCCAATGTTGACCCTTCTAGAGGGTGTCGAGGATTTTGTGGTAATTTATGATGCATCCATCACTGGTTTGGTGGAGGTCCTTATACAAAGTGGGTGAGTGATTGCTTATGCTTCATGATAGCTAAAGCAGCATGAGGCGCAATATCCTACTCATGACATGGAGTTTGAGGAGGTGGTGTTTGCCCTCAAGATTTAGAGACATTATCTTTATGGGGTCCATTGTACTGTTTACACAGATCACAAGAGCTTGAGATATCTTATGGCCCAGCCGAACCTGAACATGAGGCAGTGTAGGCGGCTGGATGTGGTCAAGGATTATGAATACGAGATCCTTTACCATCCTGGTAAAGTGAATGTGGTAGCATATGCATTGAGTCGCAAGTCGGTTAGATCTTCAGTTAGGAGATGTGTATGAGAATATACATTGGTTCTCTGATTTTGGGTTTTATCAGAGAGGCATAGATAGAGGGAGTTCGGAAGGAGAACTAGAAACATGAGAGGATCATGGGCAAGATCGACAGGTTTGCCACCGATAGTTGGGGGTTGTTGACCCGGTGCGGTCGGGTTTGGGTTCCAGTTTCTGGTGGGATCAGGTAGATAGTGTCGGAGGAGGCTCATAAGTCTCACTTTTCTATACACCTGGGAGCCACCGAGATGTATTGGGATTTGAGATTGAGTTATTGGTGGCCGTGTATGAAGATGGAGATAGCCTGGTACGTTGAGAGGTGCTTGAACTGTAGGATGGTCAAGGCAGAGCATCAGAGGCTACATGGAAAGTTGTAGCCTTTTGGGGTTCCCATTGTTGGGTTTTGAGCAATCTAACACTCCTAAGTGTACATGCAACCCTAAATACCTTGGATCTATGTTTTCTTTATTATACATGCAAATATCAACTTTCCAAGGTATTGTTCTATTCTAGCATACAAAACTTTGAATAACACAAGTTAGAATAACATACCTTTTGTTAGTGCTTGTCTTCATGAAGCTTGAGTGCCTAGTGCCCCAAGTGTGACACCTCAAATGGTTCACACAACACCATAAGCACTTGGAATAACTTAGAGAGAAATTAGAACACTTCAAGAATCGGCTTGCCCTCCATGCCTATCATAGTCTCCGATCATTATATAGTGTGTTACAATTAGGGTAAACCCTAATTGTCATGGCTATCCATTTCCATGGATCCATGTGTTCAAATACACCATGGAGCATCCAATGGGTTTTAGCCCAACTTGATAATCCATGGAGCATTATCCCACTATATAAGTATGGATGATTTACACAATCAACCCATATATTTAATTAGTCTTCTTTTGATCACATAATTAATTCTAAATTAATTATTGATCAATACTAATTAATTAAATAATCTTATTAATATATTAGAACTTATAATATATTAATAAACCTTAAGTGTTATTTCTCTCATTTTAGTCTATCCAAGTGCATGATGCCATACAACCCAAATGGACCATGTCGGGTCGGGTCAAGTCTTACCAATTATAGTTATGGACTTAGACATTAATCCAACAGTCTCCCACTTGGATAAGTCTAAAGCTATTATTGCAAGTATGACTTCGGAACCCGACTAGCAATCGTAGCTCTCAAAAGCTTCTGTCGATCTCCGACCTTGTCAATGAACTCTGACCTCTGTCAATGACTTGTCCATTAGATAAGTGATCATATATTCCTCCATTCTAGATATCATATGGACTGATACATGGATTATAATCATTCTCTCTGTCCATTTTTGTTTTCCCGATTTCTAATTTATGACGACTGACTAATTGAACAAATCAAATCAGTCCAGGCCCGGCCGAGCACTTACTTTTGTCATCACTAAGTCATCGAGGGGCCCATAGATATCGCTTTTATCCCTTTGAGGGTAAAAGTAATGGATAAAATTCGACTCATAGGCTTGTACTGACTACTTGTTGAATCATACACAAAGGCACGTTTTATAGCATCGAGTTACCAATGTGTTTTTGTACAATCAATGTATAACCAACTCATAGGCAACAACTCATATCTCTAGGTTTGAAGAATATAAGATATTATCGTCTCATGATTCACTCGTGATAAAATCCATGAAGTGAATCCAAATGAGCGTGGGTTGAATCCAATACTCAGCCCTTATGAGTACTCATGAATGTTGTAGCAACTATTGCATTGTCTAAAGCACTTTAGACAAATCATACAAGCCAAATTCACGACAGTCTTGATTCATATCTACTTCCAACATATGACCGACTGTGGATGGTTTGAATAACTTGGTCATTCGGGAGAATGACCTAGTTATTCTGGAAGTCAAAACATGCAAAGTGAAACACAAAATAATACTAGTCCTATATGGCCTCAACACTTTGAGCGTAAATAAAACACCTTTTATCTAAGCACCATATTGATCACTCATTATTCATGTTTTGATTAATCAACTTAATACTTAAATTGAATCAGTAGTGATGCCATGCTCCAAGCATGCAAACTATGTTTCTCTAAACAATAGCTATGCCATACTCCAAGTATGCACACTATGTTTACATATGGTCATCTCTTTGTGAAATGTATATCAATTGAACATGATCTCAATGATTCTCATTTCACAATCCCATTCCTTATTGTAAATGTAAGAATACCAAGTTCTTGTCATTTACCGTAATCTATGCAATGATCCTCTTGTAATGATATTCACACAAGTCACAAAGACTTGGCAACAAAGATTACAAAGTATTCCAATGGAAAGCAATTCCATGGAGATGAAGTCTCAAATTCAATGTACATTCCTTTGAACATCCTTCTTTGCATTAAGTTCTTTAATCTTACACAGATTCAAAGAATAACTTCCACCTATGGAAACAATTCCATATTCCCATCTTGACCATCACTTTTGAACAAGAGTTGCCTCTTTCCAAAATATGTCAATACGATCCTTACTCT
Organism: Lactuca sativa; assembly: GCF_002870075.4. Lineage (NCBI taxonomy): Eukaryota > Viridiplantae > Streptophyta > Magnoliopsida > Asterales > Asteraceae > Lactuca > Lactuca sativa. The sequence continues at coordinate 28,750,486 of NC_056630.2, read as the reverse complement.
ATACTTCCAATTGTCCATGAGTAACCAAACTTTGGAAAACCCCAAATTGTTCTCGACAATTGCTTAATCATCTTAGTCATATCCAGTTGTAATCCCTTTTCCCTTCTTAACGCCCTAATCATTAGGAAAATTTAGAATGGATGAATATTATAACACATGCAATCGATCCTATATCCGAAGCATATGGGATACGATTCATGCTATAAAATTTTTATTTGCCATGTTCTCATAATTCGAACTATGAAGAGGGATGCCGTAATCATAATCGAATTTTGAGAAAGCAACATATATAGAAATTCCTTATGTTGAACCATTCCAACATAACATTCATATATATTCTTGACTAAAGTTGATTAAAAACTCAATCTAAGCTTGTAGAATTGGAATGAAGTATAAATTTCTCTCCCTTAATTATATTAAAACAACTTTTTCAAAGCGAGTTGAAACTTTTGTTTTCTATAATTAACATTGCTGACTTGCAACATAATCATCATGCTCCCACTAGCATAATGATTATTATCTAACTAGCATAACACTTTATGCTCCCACTAGCTTTGACATATACCTAGAAATCAGTCAGATTTCCGATACTAGATTGCCTTGAAAAGACTTTATCAAATCATACACCTGGAGTCTAAACCTTTCCTTAGATAGCTCACATGTGAGTCTAAACCTTTGCCATTCTCATTAGTTAGTGTGCCGGTTAACCACACACGCTCCACTAACGACATGAGAATGCAAACTTCACACTTGCTATCCACTTAAATCTACTTAGTCAAAGAGTTTCCTCACTATCATTTTCATGAATCGGAGAGAAACCTTATAACACTTAGATTTTGATGGTGTATGTGTTCCTATCCATGTAAATTTGACATAACCATAATCACACGATAAGGTTAATGACAAATCCAAATTCATATGGACTGAACTTGTGCAGTCTTAATTTCTTGCCACCTGGTAGCACAAGGGCCTGCCATTGCTTCCAAGTTGTTATGCAACCAGTTGAGAACTCTCAGAACTCCAATGCAAAACCAACTTTAACTGGAATGGGCACAGAATATGTCAACATGATAGGTTACAAACCTCAAGTCGTGGTCTAGTGATTAACAAAACTCTTGATTAGTTCTTGAATCTATCTTAAGATCCTTTTAAGACTCCCACTGACCTCTTGACATATAAGATTCTCTTTGTCAAGAACCATTCCTTGACAAAAACGAATATTCAAGAGTTAGTGCAGATTCTTATCAAGTTAAACATTTCTCACAATTGGTCTTAGTTGGTCTTTATTTTATCCAAAACATCACAACTTACCAATTTCAAATGTACAAGAGTAAGAACACATTTTACTCTACATTTAACAAGTGTTTTAAACCTTTCTTAAGATTATGTCACTCAAGGCTTAATCTTGGAGTATGACTCCAAGATTTAATTTTGGAACGAAGTATAATTTATCTTTTGATCTAACCATTTCAACAATTCACGATTCCTCTCCTTAGCCAAACAAAATGAACTAAGGTGTCCTTAGAGGATCAATTGTGACATGGTTTCATAATCACTAAGATAATCATAAAACAAGATACTCAAGTACTCTCCCATCTCTTCAGATTAGAGAAACTTTTATCTTTCTGCCTTACTTGATTCTTCTTACTCATTATGTCTATCATTGAAACTTCTCCAATGATCCAGAACTATACTTAAACTTGTAAGTATAACCATATTTACTAAACTTTAGTAAATCATAATGAATAATCTTATCAACTTCGTGGTGGACTTGATCAGCGCACACCCAAGTGTATCCGATCCCTTTGTCCTTCACTTGATTCACATATACATGTGAACAAGGAATTAGACTTAATTTCCCAAATATATAAAAAAATTCTCATGATCATACAATACAAGTTGCATGATTCCAAGTTTCTATCCAACTGAAACTTGGGTGATCAGAATCTTTCCTTATTTGGTAAATTATGACACTTCCACTAATGAAAGAATCAAATCCATTTACCCATATTGCTTATCAATGGAAACATATAATCAACAATTTTTCACAAATGCCATTATAAGGATACTTAAAATAAATAAAATCAAAACCATTTTTCTTTTTATTTTAAAACTTTGCGGAAAAATTTATCCTTACAATCCATATGGAAAACTTGTTGTTATCTATTCCTAAGCAATATATCATAACTCTTAAGTAACAACTCAAAATTCTGATCACCGAACCATGCGATCGAAAGCCATCTTCGCGATCAGAATCAGCATATACTTCCTTTAAGTTTCTACACCTTTTCTTTGATTCTTAAAACATCAACATGTGACCTCGTCACATTATGCAATAAGAATCTCAGAATAGAAACTTAATAGAGTTAGACAATGGACTTTACCTGAAGTATAGTCAAACCTATTGACTTTACCATCCTTAAGATGTTTCAGGTAAATTTAGCAGCTTCGCAACCAATGTCTTTCCTTTGGCAACAGAATCATATGGACTCTTTGGAAACGGTACATGGGACTATCACAGACTTAACCTTTCTCTTTACCATTTGGTCAACCGAGTTGACTATGGCCGATCCCTTTCCATTGGGAAGAGAAAGTTTTTCCTGGACCTCCAATGTCACCATTTTCAATGTCCAAATAGGTTTGGAAAGTAGATCTTCCAATCCAATTTGCTTTACTAATGCTCCAAATCACTGCTGATTTAGCATCATCAAGCAAATAGGTAAGATCATTAAGGGTCTTGTCGCGACCTGTCATCAGGGAGTGACTGAAGAACCAAGTCAGCAGCCAGCTACCTCGAGACATCGACACCCTACTCTCCCGACTTGTCAATATGTGGCTTAATCCCCAAGATCTAAGCACATATAGACTTTGCTTGCCAATATGGATTGAGTGACTTAGAACTTATCAAGTCTTAAAATTTGTGGGATAGGGAGATTTATTGGAGGAGGTGGATGAAGTGAAGTATGATTTCTCGTCCCACAAATGCCCAACAAAGGGATTGATCTTTCACCTTGATTGCCATTTGGGATATCATCTTCATTAGGAAGCTTGCTCCTAAAGATTTGGGAAGACCATAGCTGTCTAAACTAGACATCTATAATGGGAGAAATTCAAGTTCGTTGATTTAAAGTCCTTAATATAACACCCAATATGAAATATTAAGGCTAGGACCCAACAACCTATTTATAACTGGAAGAGGGATACCGTAATCCAAATTATAAAATAGTTGAAGGTAGGTAAATGACGATTTACCAATTTCCACCATGAAAAAGAAATATTTTATTATTAGGTTTTATTGGTTTTGAAAATCCTAGATCTTTTGAGATACATTGAACTTTTCAATGGCATGTTTGAATCTCGATTGTGCCCTCTCAAATTTGTGACTGGGATGCCGAGGATCACAAACAACGTGTGAATAACCATACACATTGACTTGGTACCCTTGACAATATTACCTAATCGATGTGCCGGTTAACCACACACGCTCCACCGATCTATAATAAAGCCAAGTTACCCTTTGCCACTCTTACTAGTCCATGTTAGTGTGCCAGTTAACCACACACGCTCCACTAACGACTTGGTAAGGTACAAAGTGTAATTTTATGGGCTAGCACCTTTTCACATTTTCCTAAGTAATTAAGATTGGGAATTTATAAGTGTTTAGTTACTTAGTATTTTTCATTATACTTTTAATGAAGGGAGAATTATAGTCCATTCCTACCCGTTCGGCTAACGACCCTCCACCAGTCAAGGAAGCGGTGGGTGAGAGTGGACACCCATTAAACTGCCATTTTATAGGCAGTAACCTTATACCCCCTTATAGACCGGCTACGTGAATGAGGCCTACTAACAGTAAGATTGACTTCCTCTTATACATATCTATATAATTATAATTATAATAATAGTATAAGGGTTGAATTTTAAACTTTTTAAAATTTTGATGTTCAATTTGGAATTAAAGTATACATGAGGAGTAACTTTTCAAATTCCAAAACTTGAGGGCAAGTTTTGGAACTATTTCAAGACTCTTTAAATCATAACTTATGAGTTTAATGGTTCATTAAAATGAAGACTCTTCATCTTAATGTAACCCCTTATTCTTTAAAAACACCTTAAAGAAGTGTCTCTTCAACATCCATAACTTGAGGACAAGTTATGGAGTCATTGAACTATTTAATGGAAAAAACTCTTACATTTTATGTGTTGGATTAGTGTCTAAGACCATAACTATTTTGGTATGTACTTGACCCGATGGTGCATGGTCCTTTTGGGTTGCCTTCACCAAAGCAACTTGATAGGATGAATTATGGAGAGAAAGGATTAAATATGATTTATTAATATATTATGAGAATAATATATTAAAGGAGAAATCATATTGTTTAATTAATATTAGTCAAGAATTAATTAGTAATTAGTTTTGTGACTAAAAGAGATTAATTAAACTTAAGGGACTGGAATTGTAACTATAAGATAATTGCAATTTGGGCTATGGATTGCCTTATATTAAGGAGTGGACGAATTCTATGGGGAAGCCCATAAGAAATCATCCAAGGTCTTAAGGAAAGGGATCCATGGGTTGCTTAGGGCTTAAGCATCCAAATTAGGGTTTCCTTGTTAGATAACCCTAATAGCCTAACTATATATACATCCCTTATTACCCAAAAACGTGGCTAAGACTTATTCTAGGGTTTCACACGTTTTAGGGCAGCCTCCTCATCCTCTTGCTCTTGGTGTTTGTGAACCATTAGAGGAGTGACATTTGTGACTCTAAGCTTTCTAAAGTCAATAGAAGAAGGATTTGGGATTGTTATTGCTACATAACAATCAAGGTAATATCTTAAACCCATTCTTATGTTAATATGATTACTTGTATGCTAGAATTAGGGTTTATAGTCTTGGATAACTTGCATGTACAATAGAGAAACCTAGATCCAAGCATTAGGGTTTGTATGAGCACATAGGATGTTCTTATGACCAAAACCCATCAGTGGTATCAGAGCCTAGATTGGTTTCTATTGTATCGATGCCTTGTATGTTGAAAAAATTCGTTTTTTGTGGTTCTGCTTGCTGAACTCGCTGAGTCTCTAGATGAACTCGTTGAGTTCATGCTGACTCGACGAGTCGGCTGGTCAGAATGAGGGAAAACCGGGATTTCTTGCTGTTTTTGATTAAGAATAGTTGCCTTATCATATTAGAATATTAATCTGATTTTTTTTATATATATGAGTATATTCTTGATCTAATTGAAGATATTTATCAATTAATAAAATATTTGTTTCCTTATATGATAATTGATTAATTATTTTCATTAAATTGGTAAATTGTTTTGCAAGAAATCATTAAATAAATCAAATATGGATAATTATGTGATTAAATGTTAATTTAGATTATTTGTTATTTGATCCTCGTGTTATGAAATGTTTCATATTTTCCCCTTTAGGTTTTATAGTTTAAATTTGACCTCAAAAGTTTTGTTGTTTTGAAATTTAAATAGTTGAAACCCTAATGTTTTGAAAAAAGGTTTCAAAACTTGCCCTCAAGTTTTGGAATTTAAATTTTGATTAATAGTTTAATTTTGATGTATATTTAAATTCTAAACCCTAATGTTTTGAAATGTTTCAAAACTTGCCCTTAATTTTTGGAATTTAAAAGTTGATTAAAAGTTTAATTAGGAATGTTAAATTCTAAAACCCTAGTATTGTTTTGAAAAAGATTCAAATCACACCCTTATGGTTTTATTAATTAATTAAGGTGTATAATTAAAAGAGGCTTAATAAATCCATAAAGTTTTGGTTTACAATTTAATTGAATTAAAAGTATAATTGTTAAATTTGACCACCTAATATTTTAAAAGTGTAAAATATATCCTATACTATATATAACAATAAAAAGTCTAAAATTATATATATATGTATGAGTAAAAGTCAGTCTTACCGTTAGTAGACCTCATTCACGAAGCTGGTCTATAAGGGGTGTTTAAGGAAATTGCCTATAAAATGGCGATTGAATGGGTATCCACTCTTACCCACCGCACTCTTGACTAGTGGAGAGCCGTTAGTCGAACGGGTAGGATAGGACGAAACCTTCCATTATAAGTATAATGAATTACAAAAGTAACTAAATGTTTTACAAATTCCCAATCTTAGTTACTTAGGCAAAAGTGAATTGATGTAATTCCATGAAATTAAACTTTGTGCCCTTGCGAAGACGTTAGTGGAGCGTGTGAGGTTTACCGGCACACTAAATGGTTCTAAGCAAAGGTAGCAAAGGGTGACTCAATGTTTGTCATAGTTCGGTGGAGCGTGTGTGGTTTACCGGCACATCGAATAGGTGACTGTAACATGTGGGGGCACCATGTAGTTTGCATGGTTATTCACACCCGCTTTGTGATTCTCGGCATCCCAGTCACAAACAAGAGGGCATATCGAGATTTAAACATGCCATTGAAATGTTCAATGAATCTCATAGGATCTAGGAGTTTTCATAGATTTAAAACTTAAATTTCTTTTTCCTTTTTCATGGTGGAAATTAATGAATCGTCATTCACTTACCTTCAAATGTTCTGCAATTTGGGTTACGGCATCCCTCTCCCGAGTTGTAGAATATTGTGTTGGGTCCTAGCCTTAGTATCTCATTTGGGTGAATTACTAAGGACTCAATCAATCAACTAACTTGAATTCATTTTCTCCTGTTTTGTAGATGTCAAAGTTTGACTGCTATGGTTTTCCCAAATCCCGTGGAACAAGAATTCCACATGAAGATGGTATTCCACGATTCGATCGAGGAACAAGAAATCATGCTTCACTTCCTCCACCTCCTCCAATTGTTCTCCCTAACCCACAAGATCGAAGAATTGAAAGGTTCAATATCACTAAAGCCCTATTGGAAATGAAACATGAAGATGGTAAACCCGTGTGTGCCCACGTTCTAGAAATGAAATCACACATTGATAGGTTGATAATGTTGGGTGTGTCATTCTCGGATAACTTGGTTGTGAATTGGGTTTTGCAGTCACTTCCTGAATCGTATAATGAGTTCAAAAGAAAGTATTATATGATGGATCATGAAGACAACCTCATTGACCTAACTTACATGCTCATTGCTGTTGAATCATAAATGATTTGGCAAAGCAATGGAGCGTATTTTTTGGGAAAGTCAACCGACCATGCTTCCGAGGATGTTCTAGGAGAACCGACCTGCGTTTGCTGCCAAAAGAAAGGGCGTTGGATACAAGTCTGCCCAAGGAGCCTGAAGAGTCCAAAAGATGGGAGAGTCAAAGAGTATGGTTGCGCTTCAAGTAAAATCCACTATCTTACTTTGTTAAGTTCCTATTCATTCATTCTTAATACATGATGTGATAAGATTGCATTTGAATGTTTTGCAGGATCGTTGAAAAGAAAGGAAGCTTGGTGAAAGAGCAAGATGAATCTAATCACAAGAAATGGATCTTGATCGCATGGACTTGAAGATTAGATTTTGAGCTTAGATAGTTATGATAAAGTTGTTAGAAAATTTCTTTTTGAAATACATAGTTTTCAATGGATTTTGCATTGTAAGGACAAATGTTTTCCGCTGCTTTTATAAATAAAATAAATTTTGGTTTGACTTATTTATTTATTTGTTTATTTCCTTGCAATGAAATCGTTATGAAAATTGGTGTTTGCATATTTCTACAACAAATGGATATGATTCTTATTTATGGTGTTTATGGAAAAGTCGAGAATTTAACAAATAGGGAGAGTTTCTCATCGCCCAAGTTTCAATTGGACATAAATTTGGAATCATGCAACTTGGTTGCACGAAGAATGAGAAATTTCATATTTGGAAATTAGACTAATTCATTGACAAAGTGTCAAGTGAAGGACTAGGAGATCGAGCACACAAAGTTGCGTGTTGATCAAGTCCACCATAAGAGTAACAATGATATTCGTCATAATTTACTAAAGGTTTAGTAAATATGATTATACTTACAAGATTAAGTGTAATTATGAATTGATTGAAAAAGTTTAAATCAATAGCAGAACGAATAAGAAGAATCAAGTAGGCGGAAAGATAAAAGTTTCTCCATTCTAAGAAGAAGGAGAGTACCTTTTATGCTTTATGATAGGTCTTAATGATTAAGAACCATATCTCAATTGATCCTCTAAGTGAGTCTTAGTACAATTGTATGTTTAAGAAGAGGAATCGAGGATTGAAGAAATGGTTAAATCAAGAAGTCAATCATACTTCGTTCCAAAACAAGTCTTAAAGTTAAGATTGTGACATTAAGTGATAAGTATTAAGAAGGTTTATAACATTCATCAAATGGTGAAAGTTGTGATGTCTTGGATAAGACAAAGACCAACTAGGACCAATTTATGAAGTGTTTTGATAAAAGCTACACTAACTCTTGAATATTTTTTTGTCAAGAAATGTTTATTGACAAGAGAATCTTATATGTCAAGAAGTCAGTGGGAGTCTTAATGGTCTTGAAAAGTTTCAAGAACAAATCAAAATAGACCTTATCGATCATCACTAGCACACGAGTTGAGGTTTACAACCTATCGTGTTGACATTATTTTGTTTATGTGCCGTTCCAATTAAGTTAATTATGCATGTGAGTTCTATGAGTTCTCATTTGAATGCATAAAAGGCAAGGACCTTGATCAATGAAAAGTACATTGATAGGAAAAGGTGAGCTGCTTAACTACTTGGAAGACATGGTGGACAGCTGTGTTACCATAAGGCAAGAAATCAACATTAAGAAAGTTCGGTCCATATGAGTTTGAATTTGTCGTAAACTTTGGTTTTGATAAATTTAAATGGATAGGAACACATACACCGTTTAAAATCTAAGTGTCATAAGATTCCCTCCTTCATGAAAATGACTATGAGGAAATGCTTTCACTAAGAAAGATTTTAAAAAGGATAGTGACTGTGAAATTGTATTCTCAAATTCGATTATGGTTACGGTATCCCTTTCCATGATTTGAATTGTGAGGTTTGACAATTAGTCTGAATTGTTTAGATGCACATATGAGCTATCTAAGAAAAGGGTGTATAAGTTCAAGAAGCCTTGATAAAAGATCATCAAAGCATTAAGTATTAGAAACATGGACTTAAGAAATTCAATAGGTGTTGTTTTTCTGAAAGTTAAGCTGTTTCTGAATACATGTCAAAGCTAGTGGGAGCATAAGTGTTATGTTTATAATAATCATCATGATAGTGGGAGCATAAATGTTATGATTGTATGATTATTAAGGAAAGCATTGCAAGTTAGCAATATTAATTATAGAAAAACAAGAGTTACACCTTGCAAAGTCGTAAGGGTTGTAAAGTTGTTTTGCTATAATTAAAGGAGAGAATATTATGCTTCATTTCAAATCTAAAGGCTTAGGTTGTGGAATGTTAATAATTTAGTCAGAAGTACATAGTGTGTTCTTAAAATTTCGATTATGATTACGGCATTCCTCTTCACAATTCGAATTTTGAGAACATAGCAAATAAAACATTATGGCAAAAGATTGAAATAGTATCAAATCTTTATGTAAGACATTATGCATCGTGTCCCATATGCTTCGGGTATAGGATCGATTGCAAATGCTATAATATTTGACCATTCTAAAATTTTCCAAATGTCTAGCGCATTTAGAGGGAAAAAGGACAAGAATTGGTTTTGACTAAAATAATTAAACAACTATCAAAGGGCAATCCAAAGTTCGCCGATGATCGGTCGCTTGTGAGTAGTTGGAAGTATAGTATTGGAAAATATGGAAATGTTTCCATATTGGATGGATCATATCGACATTATTATGAATAGATAAGATTCAATTAAGAATGAGTTGTCATATGGAAAATATGGAAATGTGTCCATATTGGGAATTGAATATTGAAAATCTATGACTAGATTAGAAACTTTTATGCAAAAGGATGTTCAAAGGAATGTACTTTAAGTGAGAGACATCGTATCTAAGGAATTGTATTGTAACAATTTCTGATAGAGGACTTTGTAATTTCATTGGCAATAGTCTTTGTGACCTTGGTGCAGTGACATTACGAAAGGATCATTGCATAAAATGTTAGAATCTAACATATTCCATAAGTGGCAGGAATTCGATATTCTTTCACTTATGAAAAAGGATTAGGAGTTGTGAAATGCGAATGAGTGGAAATGTGTTCAGTTTGATCTATTTCACAAAGTAAGAACCATAGGTAAACATTGTGTGCATGCTAAGAGCATGGGACAAGTGTTGTAATTCAAGTAAGAAGTTTATTATCCGAAACGACAAATAATGAGTAATCGATATGGTGATAAATAAAAGGTGTTTTATTTATGCTCAAAGGTTTGAGGCCATATGGGATTAGTATTATTCTTCTCTTTCACTTTGCATGTTTTGACTTCCTGAATAATTTAATTGGTTAAGAACAATCAAATTATTCGAACGGGCCACAGTCGTTCATATGTTGGAAGTAGGTATAAATGAAGACTGTCATGAATTGGTGTGTGGATTGTCTAAAGAGTATTAGACATAAGCAAATGTTTGCTGCAACATTCATGAGTGCTTATGAATATGAATTTGAGCATTGGATTAAACCCACGCTCACTTGGATCACTCCATGAATTGTATCACAAGTGATTGGTGAGACGATAACATCTTATATTCTTGAAACCGAGATGTGTGAGTTGTATCTTGCAAATTGGTTGCACATTGATAATATGTAAACGCACTAGTAACTTGGTGTCATAAAACATATTGTTGTGTGTAATTCGGTGAGTGAGTGCAAGCAAGCATTGTATCAAAGTTTATCCGTTCCTTTTATCCAAAGTAGGATAAAAACGATATCTTTGGGCCCCTCGATGATTTAGTGATGACAAACGTAAATGCTCGGTCGGGCTAGGGCTAATTTGATTTGTTCAATTAGTCAGTCGTCATGAATCGGAATTCGAGAAATAGTACAAAGAGAATGATTTGAAATCATGTCTCATACGATATCTAGAATGGAGGAATATATGATCCCTTATCTAAAGGACACGCGTATCTGATAGGATCAGAGTTGACAGCGGCTTTGGAAAGCTACGATTGCAGATCAGGATCTGAAGTCATACGCATAATAGTTATTAGACTTATCCAAGTGGGAGACTGTTGGATTAGTGTCTAAGTCCATAACTATTTTGGTATGTACTTGACCCGATGGTGCATGGTCCTTTTGGGTTGCCTTCACCAAAGCAACTTGATAGGATGAATTATGGAGAGAAAGGATTAAATATGATTTATTAATATATTATGAGAATAATATATTAAAGGAGAAATCATATTGTTTAATTACTATTAGTCAAGAATTAATTAGTAATTAGTTTTGTGACTAAAAGAGATTAATTAAACTTAAGGGACTGGAATTGTAATTATAAGATAATTGCAATTTGGGCTATGGATTGCCTTATATTAAGGAGTAGACGAATTCTATGGGGAAGCCCATAAGAAATCGTCCAAGGCCTTAAGGAAAGGGATCCATGGGTTGCTTAGGGCTTAAGCATCCAAATTAGGGTTTCCTTGTTAGATAACCCTAATAGCCTAACTATATATACATCCCTTATTACCCAAAAACGTGGCTAAGACTTATTCTAGGGTTTCACACGTTTTAGGGCAGCCTCCTTCATCTATCCTCCTCATCCTCTTGCTCTTGGTGTTTGTGAACCATTAGAGGAGTGACATTTGTGACTCTAAGCTTTCTAAAGTCAATAGAAGAAGGATTTGGGATTGTTATTGCTATATAACAATCAAGGTAATATCTTAAACCCATTCTTATGTTAATATGATTACTTGTATGCTAGAATTAAGGTTTATAGTCTTGGATAACTTGCATGTACAATAGAGAAACCAAGATCCAAGCATTAGGGTTTGTATGAGCACATAGGATGTTCTTATGACCAAAACCATCATTATGTAACCTACAAAACTTTTATGAGTTTTTAAGATTCATAAATATGACTTTTCACATAACTTGAAGACAAGTTACAAAAACATATTTTATGAACTTCTTTTAGACTAATATGGATTGAAAACAACTAAAACATAATTTTTTCATTATCAATCTAAACTAACTCATAAATCAAGGAAACATAAAATTCTTGAGAATTCATAACTTGAGGACAATTTATGAACTCCATACAATTTTCAACAAGATCATGAATTATATCACCAAACAATTTGCACACAATTCCTATGGTCTAGCAAAACTCATAAGCATGATCATTCATAATCAATAATTTTCAAGAATAACATGAACACACATAAACTTGAAACTTTTATTATAACATTGAAATTGGTTTAACATAATCATTACCACATTCAAAACAAGTTTTATAAGCCCAAAACAGTCAAAGGTAATGATTCTAGACCAATTCCAGCACCAAAACTCGAAAATATGCTGTCTGGGGGTCCAACTCGTCGAGTGCATGAACAAACTCGGCGAGTTGGATGCATTTTGCCTTGGACTCAGCGAGTCTGCTGGGCAGACAGCACCAAAAGTCGATTTTTAAGCAGTTTAAGCAAGTACAACAAGAAAACAAGCCTAGGCTCTAATACCACTGTTGGGTTTTGAGCAATCTAACACTCCTAAGTGTACATGCAACCCTAAATACCTTGGATCTATGTTTTCTCTATTATACATGCAAATATCAACTTTCCAAGGTATTGTTCTATTCTAGCATACAAAACTTTGAATAACACAAGTTAGAATAACATACCTTTTGTTGGTGCTTGTCTTCATGAAGCTTGAGTGCCTAGTGCCCCAAGTGTGACACCTCAAATGGTTCACACAACACCATAAGCACTTGGAATAACTTAGAGAGAAATTAGAACACTTCAAGAATCGGCTTGCCCTCCATGCCTATCATAGTCGCCGATTTTCCCAAGAAAGAGATCATTATATAGTGTGTTACAATTAGGGTAAACCCTAATTGTCATGGCTATCCTTCCATGGATCCATGGGTTCAAATACACCATGGAGCATTCGTGGAGCATCCAATGGGTTTTAGCCCAACTTGATAATCCATGGAGCATTAGCCCACTATATAAGTATGGATGATTTACACAATCAACCCATATATTTAATTAGTCTTCTTTTGATCACATAATTAATTCTAAATTAATTATTGATCAATACTAATTAATTAAATAATCTTATTAATATATTAGAACTTATAATATATTAATAAATCTTAAGTGTTATTTCTCTCAATTTAGTCTATCCAAGTGCATGATGTCATGCAACCCAAATGGACCATGCCGGGTCGGGTCAAGTCTTACCAATTATAGTTATGGACTTAGACATTAATCCAACACCCATATGTAAGTGGGAACATATCACCATGGATTTTATCACCAAATTGCCGAAGATTGCCAAGGGTTTTGATGCTATATGGGTAATCGTGGATCGATTGACCAAGAGTGCCCACTTTTTGGCCATCTGGAAGAGCTTTTCGGCCGAAAAGTTGAACGGTGTGTATGTCTGAGAGATTTTTGCTCATCATGGGGTTCCAGTCTCCATTATTTCAGACCAAGATGTTCGGTTCACTTCCCGATTTTGTCAAAAGTTCCACGAGGAACTGGGCACAAGGCTACATTTCAGTATTGTTTATCATCTGCAGACCGACAATTGGAGTGAGCAGACCATCCAAACCCTTGAAGATATGTTGCGGGCTTGTGTCATAGATTTCGGTGGGAGTTGGGATTCCTACCTACCTCTTGTGGAGTTTTCCTACAACAACAACTATCACTCCAACATTAGCGCCCTACCTTTTGAGCTCTTGTATTATCAGAGATGTTGTATCCCGGTATGTTGGGGAGAGGTTGGCCATAGGGTCATGGGAAGGACCGAAGTAGTTTTTCATACCACAGAGCTTATTCAACAGATCAGGCAGAGACTGAAGACCGCTCAGAGTCGATAGACGAGTTATATCGACCGACTTTAATCGGAGTTGGAATTTCAGGTCGGTGATGTGGTATTACTATAGGTCTCACTTTGGAAAGGTGTGATACGCTTCAAGAAGAGGGAGAAATTTGGTCCCCGGTATATTAGACCGTTTCGTGTGATAGCCAAGGTAGGAAAGGTGGCCTACCGTTTGGATTTACTGAGTGAGCTCAGTCAAATCCACAACACATTCCATGTCTCTCAGTAGCGGAAGTGTGTGTTGGACAGTGAGGCAGTGGTCCCTTTAAATGATATTCAGGTCGATGAGCGTCTGAATTATATTGAGAGGTCGGTGGCTATATTGCAGAGAAAGATGAAGGTTCTGCACAACAAGGAAATACCTTTGGTAAAGGTTTAGTGGCAACATCAAAAGAGCCTCCGAGTGGACCTGGGAGCCAGAGGCGAAGATGCGGGAGCATTATCCGGAGTTGTTCGAGACGGACGACTTCGAGGACGAAATCTAGTAAAAGTGAGGGAGAATTGTAACATCCTAACGATGAGGTATTCAAAATTAAACCCTAGTATGAGGAATTATTTCATTTTGACCCTTGGAATGAGTTTTGTTTACAAAATCGCCTATACTGGCATTGTTGTAATTTTTGGGCAAAGCACATGTACATTGGGCGTACCAGCTTGGTACGCGGGGCGTAAGGCCTATTAATCAGAACGACGCCGTTTTAACTACGTTGGGCGTACTCTAGGAGTACGTCGGACGTAACTCGTCTGGACTCAAACCAAAATCCACAAGTTTTGGACCCTATTTATTGATCCTTAAGTCCCATCCTCTCACCCCATTTACAACCTCCATCATTTGAGACGTTTCCTTGCAAACCCTAGCCCCCTTTATTTCATTTTGAGGCTTTTGTGTGTGTTTTTATGTGATTCGAATAAGGAATAAGGTGGTGTTGAACCTTAAAAGCTAGAAGCAAGCTTGGATCTGGAAGTTTGCATCATTCTCCATCTCCAGAAGGTAAAAAGTTTCCACCTTGGTGATTAAGTTGCTAGATCTAGCTTGCATGATGATGATATGGGCATTTTGTCCCTAATATGGCCTTTATTGTATATGGCATGTTAGAGAACATTTGGGCTATCCTTTTGGATGTCTTTCCATGTCTTGAATCATAAAAATATGATATTAGCCTCTGAGATTCCTTCATGAAAGACATAAAGAGCTTTAGTGGTTAAGATAAGTTAAGGTTTTGTTGTTGGGCTTGATCTAGACATGTAGAAACATAAAGTTGGAAACTTTATGGTTTGGGATGCCATTTGGGGCTAAGACTGAAGATTGGATGTAGTGACTTAAGGAATTAAGCCCTCAAAATGAGGTTATTAAGCCATTGTGTACGATGGGCGTAACTTGTCGTACGTTGGACGTACGCCTAAAGGAGCCCGATCTGGATCACAAGTACGTGGGGGCGTACGAGCCGAGTATACGGTGCGTACTTGGTTTGGGTTGTCTTTCTTGACCCTTTGACTTTGAATTTGACCAAGTTTGACTTAAGGGCATTTTGGGTATTTTGAGCAAGAGTTGAGTCTTGGTCTCTATCTGTTGAATAGGTGACCTGTGGAGTCGGTATTTAGAGCAATTGCTCATTCAACTTTTCTTCAGACTGTGAGGTGAGTTTTCCTCACTGTACTTACGGGTTGAAGGAACCAAGGTTGGCACATTGGATTGATATCTTGATATACATTGATATGCTAAGTATGGGATAGATTTGTATGATTATATGCTAGTTGTTGATATGCGTTGACCGGTAGATCTGTAGGACTATTTGTGATTTGTGAATGCATGTTTATCGGTTTGTTGTTTATGTTTGTTATCTGTTATATGTCGACATATTGTGTTGGGTTGAGGCTTTACTGCTTTGTGCGGAAGTCAACAGACCAGGGGTATTCCAGTCCGATGACTGAGTGGACTCGAGGGTATACCAATCCGATGACTGATTGGGCCAAGAGGGGTAATCCAGCTCGATGGTTGTGGACCCATGGGTATTGCAGTCTGATGATTGATTGGGCGCAACATGTTTGTCCGTTTATGATATGTGTTTTGTGTTGTGGTACTTTGGCGGAACTCACTAAACGTTGGCTTATAGTTTTTTTTGTTACGGTTTCAGGTACTTCTGAGGATCGTGGGAAGGAAAAAGCATGACTGTACACATCTTGATTTTATGTTGTTGATCTTAGGAAACTCGGTTTTGAAAACAATGATTTTATAAACAATTTTATTTGAAAATGAGTTGATTTGAAATTTTTAAATTTGTTGTGATTTTTGAGATGTTACACTAAGTCAACCTATTTTTTATTAATAGTTGGAAACTTTAATTCATAAATTGAGTTGTCACTTTATTTAGCCGGTACTTGTTGACACCCAATGTCCTATCTTTCATTTGAGGTGTTTCTACCGATATTTTTGCAATTCAAGACATTCTAACAAGATAATTGAATTTGTTTTTGATAAAAAGCTTACCTTTTTCAATCATTGGTATGAAATATGAAATATGAAATATAATTGTAATCAAAGTTCATGTTTAATATGTATAAGCAGGTCTAGCATGTTGATATTGGTTGAAGTTTTGGAACCTGTTGGGAAAGAACTCAAGAATATTGGGAATGTATATTCCATTTCCTTTTCAAACTTATTCCATTAGTTTCTATTTTTATATCCATTTGTCTTTTTATAGCATATTTCTACCCTTTACGAGAAAGTTGCTTGGGTCCACAATGCACAAAACAAATTACTTTGCGTCTTATAAACATTACACTTTTTTGTAATTTGAAAAGGTCATTACCCACACTCGTTAAACTCACTAAGGATACAACACATCGCCCCCTAGCACTCGCTAGGAGGGTTGCTAGCATGGGTTTGTGGGCTGCATGGCGAGAATGAAGACAATTGCTTGGAGGATTTTCATTGGTCCAAACCACATTGACCGGATTGCAAAACTTTGACTCCCCCAATTTAGTTTTTTCATTTATTTCCCACCAACAAATTTACATAAAAATTAATAAAAATGTTTTTTAAATTTATAATTTTTAACTATAATTCATCTATTATTAATTACACGACACCCTGATCATTTCAAACACAAAAAATATCATTCTATCTCTCTCTCTCTCTCACACACACACACAAACACTCTCAACATTTCACCAACACAAAAATGTCTTCATCTAAAAAAACTCAAAGAACCAACAAAAACAAATTCAAACCTTCCATCACAACACCTTCCACCTCCAAACACTCAATCACCAAACCTTTCATCACCACAATGTTATCGACCATCATTTGATCAACCAATTCACTCTCTCGCTAGCTACTACTTTCGTACAATAGCTCCACAAATGTTTCCATTTAATCTGTTCTCTTCTCAACCAATGGGATTTTACCACAACCAATCTCAACCAACACCTCGTCCGAATGTTGATCTTGATCTGTTTGAAACGGTTCAAGAAACTCAATTCTTTTCTCAACCCCAACCACAAACTAACTTTCAATCCCAATCACGCCTCCTAATCAACCAGTCAACCGATTATTCCGATGAAGGCTCCGTTTAACAATCATTTCAAGAGCCGGAATTCGAACCACGAGCACAAAAAAGGGAGAGCTCCATGTAGTACAGTCGGTCTTCTCCATATGTAATCGGGTAGAACAATATGCTAACAACATTGAATCAAGCAATACGCAACGTAAACAAAGAAGATATATACAAAGACAGCATGAAGCGGCCTACCAACGTCTCATGCAAGATTATTTTCACAAGAATGCTATCTTTCAAGGATATTATATCCGCCAACGGTTTCGAATACATATAGATTTGTTTATGCGTATTGTAGAAGGTGTGACTTCAGTGTCTAAGTATATGAGGCAATGCCCGGATGCAAGAGGTGTGTTAGGCTTCAATCCAATTCAAAAATGTACTGTTGTATTTCGTATGTTAGCATATGTCACTCCCCCTGATGCACTAGACAAGAGTTTTAGGATGTCTGCACGTACCGCCCGAGAAAGTCCTCACGAATTTTGCATAGCTGTCATGTCTTTGTAAGGTCCACGATATTTGCGTCGTCGTACTTCTAGTGACATACAAATGTTGTATGCTGATCATGGAAATGTGCATGGTTTGCCTTGGATGTTAGGAAGTTTAGATTGTATGCATTAGAAATGAAGTATGTGTCCTAACGCATATCATGTACAATACACAAAGGACAATTATCATTATACTACGGTCATGCTTGAAGTTGTAGACTCACAGGATTTGTGGATCTGGCATGCCTTTTTCGGTAGTGTCAGTTCACTTAATGATATTAATATTTTCAATATTATAATTTCATTGGAATATAATTTTTTTAATTTTACATTAACTTTATTAGATTTTCTAGCAAAATAATTTAATTGTAATATTCTTATATTCTATTTGTCTTATCCAACACATAGAGAATATTATTTTACTAATTATATTACCTCGGTGTGATCTAGATTAGTCGGATAAGATATATCTTATATCTTACCGTAATCTCGTGTAGTATATTGTTAATGTATTTTCTCCGTATGTATAAAATAATCTTATTTTTTCATTTTTTCAAACAATGATTATTTGTTTTAGTATAATCTAATTGTATTTTTCTGATGTATTATTTATATTAATATGGTAATATAGTTTTAAGGAGGAAAGATGACACTAACAAAATAAACTATTAACTTTGTATTGAATTAGTCAATGAACTTATTTTTTTACATAATAGGTCACTAAACTTATCATTAAATGTTAAAACATGGTATATACACCTTATGGGGTAGCCCTAGAGTGTTCAAAGTGTGCCTTAACAGGTTCCACTTAAATCTTAGGGCCCATTTTTTTTCCAGATTTCGTATTAGCATATGTTCATTGTTTGGCTCGGATAGGTTAAGGAATGTTGATCAATCGATGTATATAGAAAGGAAACGACGCAATGTGTTGGCGGCCAAGTGGGAATCACCTAATCAGAATCCGATGTGTAAACGATGCTTTGGTTCCTTCATTATATCGCATACTAATTACGAATTAATGATGCTCAGAAGCAACGATCTTCTTACTTTGTATTTTCTTAAAATCAGAATTTCTGAAGAAGGAAATCAAAAGCTTTGATCCTCGAAAATCATAAGGATATCAAAGCTTTGAGTTCATACTTCTTCATTCTTACCTTTTCTTCATAATTGTTCAAAATCATTGAATCACAATCAAATCAGAAGCCCTGAATCTTGAAAGTTCGAAAACCTGAAGGAAATTGAAACTAGAGTAAGGTTTGGAAAATCAGAATTTGTGTCTCAAGGAAAATCAGAAGGTATTCTATAGTTTTTATCTATATGATACATTTATGATATTTGTTTAGAGGTTGTATGGTACTCCAATAATTTATGATTGTTGTTTTTCTTTGGAAATCAGATATTATTTTTATAGGGAGTAATTCAAACATCCGAATTCGAAAATCAGAATGCATTCTCTATCCTCAGAATTTGTAGAATTTGTTTAGAAGAAGTAAATCAGTTTTGTTTTCTTTCATTTTTTCTAATTCCTATTTTCTTGAATTCAAAAAAGTTTTGAGGTTAAGATGATTCTGATTTCAAATTTTTTGGACCGTAGATGGGTGTTTTCAAGTAGAAGGATTGTTGGTGTAAGTAGAAACATTTTTTTGTGTATTATTTTGAATGAAACTTTAATTTATGTATTTTGCACTAGAAAAATGAAAGGTGTAGTTCTTTTGCTTAGTTTTTTCAGAATTTTCAAGTTTTAGGGTCTTTTTTTATAAAATTGAGCAGAGCTTTTGAAATCTCGGGGTCGATCCTGACACCTTGTTTCCGATTTCACCGGTGATCTCGAAATGAAAAGGTCCATGTCAAGTACATATGGATAAATTGATTATTTTTCGCTCCCTTTAAGAAACCTAGATCATGTTCCTTTTATGGCCTTCATCATTTAAAATAAATAAATAACAAAAACAAAAAACACACAAAAAAAAAAAAAAAAAAAAACCTTTGAGTTTTGATAAAAGTCATCCTACTTTTAATCCAAAAAAAAGTCGTTAAAAACTCATTTTTTTCCCTTACAAACCACTACAATCAGGTGATGATTTTATCAATTAAAATTCAACATTTGAAAAAAAAAAAATTCAATAGGTTTGGTCGATGAAATAAAATAAAATAATGACTTTTTCACATAATAATTATCAAATACAACGACTTTTGCTACAATAATCCACATGAATCAAACAAACTTAGATTAAATAGTGACAATATGTTATACATAGCATTCTAAAAGTAAAAGTATTGTATTTATTTCTACAAAAGAATCCGACAAACATCTTCAATATGAATCCCTAGAATACAAAGGATTAAGGAACAAACCACCCATGGTTGCCTCATGGAGTCATGGTTCCGTTTCACCCGTGAACTCGCTTTGGAATCTACCCACATTCCAGGCACACACCCCGACACCCATTCTGACTATAATCATCTTAATTTTATGTCAACAATCTTCAACATTAAAATCATTAAAAAAATGATCTTAATCTTATATCAACAATATTCATCCAAAATAAAAAATAAAAAAATCACTTGCGTATTCTAACCACACACCACCGATAATCGGATCGTATATATCTAAAGCGATCGGACCCTACAACGATTTTTACCTTGTGTATTAAAAGATGTAACTTATTATGGATTCCGAAAAAGAAAGAAAACCCTATAAAACCTACACTTTATTGAGAACTCCAACTACTTTGTTCCTGCTTTTGAATCATTTCTGAAAACTCTTGTTGAAATGGTTTCTCCTTCTTCTTCTTGTTTCCTACTTCTTCTTGTTGTCGGCATTACTTGCACTCAAAACCGTAGTCCTTTTGTCAATGGAGACATCGATTTGATCCAAAAAACCTGCAAAACCACAAAATTTTACGACCTCTGCATATCATCTCTCCAATCCGACTCAACCAGTTCAGAAGCCGACACAAAAGGGCTCGCGATTATAATGGCGAAAGTTGCAGTCGCGAATGCCACTAACACAAACACCTACTTATCATCCAATCTACTCGTTAAGAACACGAACGACAATTTGAAAAAGGCGTTGAAGCAATGTGCAGATAAGTATTCCGCCGCAGGTATGGCATTGCAAAATTCGGTTCAAGATTTGACGTCGGAGTTCTACGACTATGCGTATATGCATGTGATGGCGGCTGCTGATTACGCGAATGCGTGTCACAACGGGTTTAAGAGGTACCCACGGTTGGTTTATCCACCGGAGATTGCAGCGAGGGAGGAGGGTTTGAAGCGCATTTGTGATGTGGTTATGGGAATCATCGATGCTCTCGCGAATTGAGATTATTGTGTAATTTTGTTTTGGTGTCTACAAATTGTATGTGTTTTTTGTGTATTGTGTATTGTGTTTGAGATTTGTGTATTGTGTATGTTAACAAGGTTTTCTTAATGATTCAAATTTCTGGAAATAGTTTTTTCTTTTTGATAATGCCTATATAAAAGACTCATCAGAAATAATCATTTCACTTTTCAGCCAGCGAAAAATGTAATACTCCATTCGATTATTTTCGTTAACTGAGCGTTAACATTAGCTAGTAATTTATATTAGAAAGTAACATCACAAATTAACAAGGTGTTTTTACTTTTTAACAATCTATAATTCTATATATAATTATTTTGTGTTTTGTAGTATTAAAAAACCCTGAAAAAATGGCTCATTTAATGAAATAACTCTATAAAAGCACGTTATCTATTTTGTTTTTCGTGCCCCGCATGGGTCAAAGTCAAAACTCAAAAGAGCTCAACCCCTTAAATCACGTGCTACCCAATCCATTAATAATTGGGCGAATATTATTCGTAAGGCCCGTGGATATGAGTTTAAGACGTCGGGTGTCGGCAACGCATAAGCTGTTACTGTGACTTGGCACCTAATAACGTTGTTACCATGGCTGCAACACTGCCCCGCATCAGCGTTTTTAGGCGTCACGTTGTTGGTTGTGGTCAGGGTAACGAAGGGCAACCATGTTTATTTGAACATTGGCTTCCTATTTGACTGTTTTCAAACGGTTATCTTGAATAAGTTTTTTTTATCTATAAATGCATATACACTACCTAAATGTTTATTTGAACATTGGCTTCCTATTTGACACTTGAATAAGTTTTTTTTATCTATAAATGCATATATAATACCTAATTTTTTTATCACCATTCTATTTTCTTTTTCTCTATTTCATAAAACTTTCAACAACTAAAAAATTGGATATGTTTGATCCATTCCACTAGTTCAACGATGATAACGACAACGACGATATATATGTGACTATAATGTACCAATATTATACGGACGTCCTACTACAACCCAATCCAGCTCTACTATTCACACGACGTGCAACATTAAATAGATATCACGAAGAAATGTGGCAATTTTTTGGTGTGATAACATGTTGTCCACACCCACCAACCTTAATAACCAGTTGTTCAAAGTTTTAGTAGCAAAAGAAAAAAAAAACGAAAAAATTAATGATGATATGGAAATTAGAGGGTATAATAACATGTTGCTCATTTTCACATTTGGTGTTATAACATCATATATGACATGGCTGGTGAGATGACAACTTTTGGGTGTGATAATATGTTGTCAATACCCACCGGCCTAAGTTATAACATTAATTTTTTGTCAATCTCAGATGCCATATCATTATCTACAAATATAAAATAATCACACCATCTCCACACCAAAATAATTTTCATGTTAGTTGTAACATTCGATTTTTAGGTATGAATTTTATGTTTTAATTTTGTGGAATTTTGGTGGCCACGACGTGGTGGGGAGGATCATCACGACGTGCCAACCACTTTTGGGTCGCGCTCATTTTAAGTGGTCATGACGTGGTCATGTATTGGCCACGACGTAGCGACGTCCCAGGCTCAAAACCTAATTTTTCGGGCTTAAGGTCGTATTGAAAGGATATGATGACTAGGATTTCGTCCACCCTCGGATCCCCTCCAACTGCTTAGCTCCAAACCTTAATCTCTTATCCTCCATTTTTAAGCCTCTTTGTGGCGTTCTTGGTCCCGTGAAGGAAGAAAGAAGTGTTGTGGAGCAAAATGATCAACAAACTAGCTTCATTTTAGTCTCCTTGAGCTCTTTGTGGACCTTTGTAAGTCTACAAGCTCATATCTTTTGCTCTACCTTTATATATCTAGGTTTTTATGTATATTTCTTCATGTATGAGATGGTTTGAATGGTTGGGATCAATAAATTTGGCAAATTTTCTAATCCTTGAGGTCCCAAGAGGGTTAAATGCTCCAGATCTTAAGTATTATGTAGTTTTGAGTCCATGCATGGGGTTTTGACCTTATTTCTCCCATTTTAGACCTAGTTAAGTGAAAGACATGCGTGTCCACAAATGAAGGATTTTTATAATGGATATAAGTGTAAAGAACCTTCTGGAAATTTTGAACAAAGTACTTAACGGATTTAGAGCTTAATCAATTAAGATGCCTTTAGCCAGGAACCACGATGTGGCATGTTCCTCGCCATAATGTGGTGAGGGGGTTTATACGACTGTTTTGTCATGTTGTTTCCACGACGTGGTGGTGGAGTTAGTCGCGACTTTTGGTCAACTAAGTAGTTTTAGATGATAGACTAAGGTTTGACCGTGAATGTTTCATTAGGTGGTGGGTAGCACCAACTTTTTGTCTGTGAGAATTTTGGTACTTCGACTTCAATTGTGATGTGAGTCTTCTCACTATACTATGTAGGATGCTAGGTTTCTTTGTGACTTTTGCATGAAAGACCAGGATCTGGCCCTTGGAGATTGTATGAAAGACCAAGATCTAGCCCCTGACAATTATATGGAAAACCAGGATCTAGCCCCTAAAATTTTTATGTAAGACCAAGATTTGGCCATTGACATTGCAAGGAAAGACCAAGATTTCGCCCATGACAGGAAGTGATTGTAAGACTATGATTTAGCCCATAACATTCACTTGGGGTTAGAATAGACCCATGAATTTTATGCATGGTATGTGGTATTTTGGGGAACTCACTAAGCTTTGTGCTTACGATTTTATGTTTACATGTTTCAGGTACTTTTGGTTCCAAAGGGAAGTGTTCGACATGATCGCACTGCATCCGCTAGATTTTTTCGCACTATCTATTTTATGACTTTACTCTGATGTTTTGAAAATACATTATACTCTGATTATCTTTTAAATGATTAAATGAATGATTTTGGTTTTTGGAAAAATGGAATTTTTACCTTGTATTTTTGGGACGTTACATTAGCATCATAATAAATTATATAATATTAAAAAATATAACATTAAATTGGAAAAAAAAACATTATAAGACCAAAAAAATACATAATTTATTATTTATAAATACACTACTCGTCATCATCGTCATCATCATAGATATGATCCGCCAAGTCTTGTCAAAGTTGTGTTTTTGTGTGTCTTAAATATCAACGACTCTATGCAAACATTATGTTGAACTTGGATGAAATTGCATGTGTCGAGGCTCTGTTGGCATATGTTGTGTAACATTCCATCCTTTATCTTCCACTACCATGTTATGCATTATGATACATGTTGGATTAGGTGTCTAAGATCATAATTATAATTGGTATTAACTTGAATTGATAGTAACACAATCTTTTTGGGTTGCCCTTAAAGCTGGTAATTAAACATGATTATATTGGAGAGATGGATGATTTATTATTTGATTAATAAATTGGAATAAATGATTTGTTAATATATTATGAGAATAATATATTAAATAGAAATCATAATATTTAATTAATAATGATCATAAATTAATCAAAATTAATTTTGAGATTAACTGGATTAATTAAATAGTGTAGGGGTTGTTTGGAAAATTATTGATAGTTAAGGAAAAGGCTCTAGAACCTCCTTAAGAGAGTTTGGAAAAAATCTTCTAGGTAAGGCCTAGAAATTTCTTCCAAAGGCTCTTGGATGGAGGCCTATGGGCTGCTTGGTCACCAAGGAAAGGGATTGGGGTTTTCGCCCTTAAACCCTAGTTTTGGCTCTAAGCTACCTTAGCTATATAAATAGCCTTAAACCCTCACAATTTCATGACCTACTTCATGAGAATACTTCTGGCCAAAATTCTCTTATCCTCTCTCCATAATCCTAAGTTACTTGCCTTGGGTGTGAACCATTAGAGGCGTGACACTTTGTGGTGCTTGCTACCAAAAGTTAGGAAGAAGAAATCAAGGTTGTTTACTATAACAATCTTCAAGGTTAGTATTTCTTATTCTTATGAGTTAGTTAGTTCATATGAAAAGTTTTGTAGTCTAGGGTTCATAGTATGTTGCTTTGTTTGAAAGACGTAGATCAAACTAGGTTGCATGTGCCCTAATTAATTGAAATTGTTTTTTGATTATTTTCCGCTTATGGCATTGAACTTGTAACCTCAAAAACTCATCAGTGGTATCAGAGCCTAGGGTTGTCTTTCTTGTATTTGCACATTAGTGAATCAGAAAAGAAAGCAGGTTTGGTTTTGTCGCAGCTCACATCGTGAGCATGCTTGCTTATATCGTGACCTTAGTTTGGACGGATTTTCTTGCATAATCTGCCTTAACAGCTTTTATGTGTTATCTACTTGCCATATTTTATCCTAAATCCGATTTTGGTATATCTAGCATGATAAATTAAAAGCCTTTAATTAAGGAGATTGGTATTTGGCATAATTAACTATTTTGTGATTAATATAAATGATTTTTTAAGTGCTTGAATAATAGATCTAAATATTAATGGAACTTAATAATTAATGTCAAATATTATATTATTTATTTTATAGATTATCATAAACATGGTATTTTGAAAAGTTTAAAACACAACCTTAAGAATCTTATTATTAATTTAATTAAGTAATTAATTAAAATATAATTAATAAATCCATAAAAGGTTTAAATTTAGTTAAATTAAAAGTCTAATTTATTAAAAGATTAAACCCTTGCTATTTTAAAATGTTTTAAAATACACCTTATACTATGTTTATATATAATTAAAAGTTTAATATATATTATATGTATAAGAATAGCCAGTCAAACCGCTACTACGTCCCATTCACGAAGCTAGTCTATAGGGAGTATAAGGAAACTGCCTATAAAATGGTAGTTGAATAGGTGTTCACTCTCACCCACCGCTTCCTTGATTAGTAGAGGGTCGTTAGCCGAACGGGTTTGATAAGACAAAATTAATTATCATTAATAAGTATAATGAATTATCAAATAACTAAACCTTTTATTAAAATTCTCACTCTTAGTTACTTTAGGGACATGTGAATTTGTATGTTGATCCACGAAATTGTACATGACACTTTATGAGTCATTAGTAAAGCGTGTGTGGTTAACCGACACACTGGCTAATAAAGGGTGGCAATGAGTGTCTCGAAAATTATCGTTGATTAATGGAGCGTGTGTGGCTAACTGTAACGCCCGGGTTTCAGTGCTAAGCATTTTTGACAATGTAATAGTCTACGTCAACTATTGTAACTCTTTTTGAAGTAATAAAGATGAAATATTTGAGTATTATGTGAATTATGTGAATTTTTATACTTATTATGTATTTATAAATATTTAATAAATAAAAGATAAAAATAAGCGTCAAAATTAAAGTGTGAGATAAGCCCGATATCTTTACATAAAGTTGTAGCGATCGAAACAAGGATTTCGAGGATATAAAAAACGCAAAAATTCGAGTTATAACGAAGAAGTTATGGTCCGCCGAAGTTTTTCGGCAAAACCGGCACGGCACCGGGAGACGTAAATAGTGAATTTATGATGGATGACTTTTTAGCCTTAGTGATCTAAACCAAAGTTGTAGTATATGTTAAACCGAGAACATCCATAAAAAGAACGCCCAAATCTGACTTAGTATGAGGAAGTTATGATTTTTTCTAAGATTCGGCTTAGTAGTGCACGGCCCGAAACTCGAATTTTAGTTCGAGCGGTTTTTGGCTTACGTGACCTAAATGAGAGTTGAAGATCTCATTAATAGGAACTCAACGGTAAAAAGATAGACGAAAACGGATTCCGTATGAAGGAGTTACGAATTCTTCACGGTCATTTAGCAGTCTAAACTCCTCCTACTGTTAAATTTAAGATCGGTCAAAAATTAGCCGATGGAGTCTAAATGAAAGTTGTTTATATTGTTTTTATCTTCGCGTGGATATAAAGAACGTCAAAAATAGAGTTCGTATGCGAAAGTTATGGATTTTTGAAAATCGGCTGATTTCCACCCTGTGTGCGATGCCACGTGTCAGCACCAGGCTGCGCCTGGCTGTAGCCAGCCTGGATCACGACGTGAATATTAAAAATCACGATGTGAACCTTCCTCCAGCCCCTATAAATAAGTGTTGAGGCCTCCATTCATTCCTCACACCTCCCCTCACTTCCCTCTCTCTCTAGAACTTCTCTCTAGCCCCGAAACCCCTCGAAACACCCCGAAAAGCCTAGCGAACCTCCCTAGCGCGAGGCGGAAGCCCTGGAGTGCCCGACGGCTCCAAGAAGAAGACCCTTTCGGCTCGGGAACACTGCTCCAGCGGCGCCCGGTTTTGAGAAAAACCCGCTGTAAGTAAGCTACGCCTACGCTATTTTTAATATAGCTTTTATTTAATTATAGTAACGTTATTAGGAACTTATAATAAATACTTGGACTATTATTATGGGTTATATAAGTATTATTTAAAGCTTATATAATAGTAATAATAGCTAGACTATTAATTAGTCGTGGTTATCGTTAGACTAAACCCAAGTGGTACTGGTACTAGGTTTTATCGAAGGAAAATTGTTTTGAGAGTATCGAAGCGCTGAGTCACCAACTTTCAGGTGAGTGCATAGTTACTTTCAGCTTACACATAGATATGAAGTATTTTATATAAATTACGTGCTATGTGTGCATATTATCTGAATACTTGCTATCTATGTTGGATGAACATTTTTATACATGTTTTTAATGATTTTAACTGTATATGTATTTTATATCTACAAAAATATTGGGGTAAAACATGGGTAGATGTATTAGTTGTTGTGTGATAAAATGAAATAATGAGAGGCCTCGTTATAGATGTTATTGATGATCCAGTCATCTAGCGGAGTATAGATGACGACCACGGACTATTCTAGACAGTCCAGTAGAACACTAGCAGGCTCGCAACCTGTAGGTGTTTATTTGAACTGTGTGCTCACCAGATGTACTCCATCCCCCACATGGTTGCCTTAAGGAAATTTATTTCTGAGGAATCCCCTTAGCGGTGGTGTCCATCCCGATGATAGTCCTTAGACTAGGTCCCTTGTGTTAGATGTTTTAGGGACGTAAAGTGAGGATAACGGGAACGGGTAATCGGGTTTGTTTGGTTTGATAAAGCTAATAAACTTATTTATTGTGGGTTGAAAACCCTATGTGCTCACCAGGCTCCCAAGCTTGACCCTCTCAGTTTCTTTTATTACAGGTAGTGGCGCATGAGCATAGATGTGATGTCTTGGGATGAGAGATTAAGGGATTTTAGGCCTGTAAATACATAATAATGTAGTAAGGCCTATGATGTATTGTTTATGCTTATCGAACATGACATCCCAAGTCTTTTTAATGAAATACATTTATACGGAAATGCTTTTTGATAAATCTTTATCATATTTTGTTTTGGGACAAATTCCGCACACTTTTATTTAAATTGTTACTCTGATTTTTAAACAAAGCATAAACAAAAATCGGTCTTTTCTGGCTGTGAAAATGGGGATGTCACAGTTGGTATCAGAGCATTAGTTTAAGCGAACTAGGAATTTGTAGGATTTCTAGACTTAAACATAGAATGCTAAGCGATGATTGTGAGGTGTGAACACTAGCTTATTTTAGGAATTATGCCTAAAATGCTTTTATGTGCTAAATGCTTTGTGCCTGACATGCTATTATTTGATCGGATCTATGGTCTGTTGCCGACCGGATCTGGAAACCTTATGTGTTTAGGATTCTAAACGTACGACTATGATATTAGAACTAACATGTAAACGTTTCGGAGAGATAAGGATGATTTGAATATCAGTCCTAAATAAAGATCTAAATTCACCTTGTTCGATGTATAGATCACGATGGCAAGGACCCGTAGCGGAAACGTGAATGCAAATGGGAACAGAAACCAACCCCCAACGATTGAGCAAATATCAGTTGTGGAAGCCGTTGTTGAGCCAATAACGATGGCCGGAGTGCAAGCGATGATCCAGACGATGTTGGATCGTCAAATGGAGGAAACCAGACGTTTGCTCCAGCAAAATCGAGAGGAAGCGACTATTCAGATCGAACAGCCAGAGTTGAACAAAGGGCAGACTGAGGAGGGAAACTACAGTGTGACTGTTGGTCAAGCCAATCCACCAATAGTTCAACAAAACAACCAAGATGACGGAGTCGAGAGGAATGGATGCAAGTACAAGGATTTTCTGACTTGCAAGCCATCGACTTTCACAGGAAAGGAAGATCCGATCGAGGTCATGGATTGGATCTCGGAGATGGAGTTAGCCTTCATGACGTGCGGTTGCAGAGGAAAACTACAGACCACGTTTGCAGTGCGTCAGTTTTGAGGAGGCGTTGTACGTTGGTGGAATACCTTGGGGAAGACTTTAAGCCCCAACGAGCCCCTGCAACTGACATGGGTAGAATTTCTGGTGCAATTCAAATGAAAGTACTGCTCAGCTCAAAACCTGCTCGAGCTAGAGAACCAGTTTCTAACCCTGAAGAAGGGAAGCATGTCAATCGATGAATACACGAACAACTTCACAGAAAAGATGGAGTTTTCCTTGCGTCTTGTTCCGGATGAGCTGATGAAAATCGATAAGTACGCAAAGGGACTTCCATGGGAGTACGCGGTGCCAGTGCGTCAGGCACATACTCTGGAGGCAGCTATCTGGGCTGCCAAGTCTGTGGAGGATATGATTAAGGGAAGGGCTACCAGCAAAGTTGAGGTTGGCGAGAAGAGGAAATTTGAAAGGTCTGCTAAACCCAACAAAAAGAAGAGCAAGTTTGGTTCAAAGAAGTTCGGGGGAGGAGGAAATGAATTGAAATGGTGCGAGAAGTGCAAGAAGAAGCACTCGGGAAAATGTAGCGAGGAAGTAACCTGCTACAAGTGTGGGAAAACAGGGCACTATGCCAATGAGTGCACCATCAACAAGAGGGTGTGCTATGAGTGCCGTGAAGAAGGGAATATTGCTAAGGATTGCCCAATAAAGAAAGATACAGGAAGACCCAACATACCACCAAAGCCGAAGGTGAGAGCCTTCCAAATGACACTCGAGGCTGCGAAGGAGGCAGCAGACATCGCTTCATGTACCTTTCTTGTAATTAGTTTGCCTGCAAATATACTATTTGATTCCGGAGCCAACTACTCCTTTGTGTCATGTAAATTTGGTGGGAAACTAGCATTACCTGTAGAAAAACTTGATAATGTCGTGATTGTAGAAGTTGCCAGTGGCAAGTTCGTACCTGTTAGTAATCGTATTAAGAACGTAGTCATCGACCTAAACGGAAACGAATTCCACGAAGAGCTATTACCCATAGAGTTAAAAGGTTTCGAAATCGTTTTGGGTATGGATTGGCTTAGCGCCAACGATGCCGAGATATTATGCCGAAAGAAGATAGTTAGGGTAAATGCCCTTGGAAAGGAGTCATTTATGGTATACGGGGACAAACGTAGAGTGAATTCTGGCATCATCTCCCTGATGAAAGCCATAAAATGTTTATCCAAAGGATGTACATCATATTTGGCATTTGTGATTGATGCTAAGAAGGAAAAGAATAAGGTGCAGAATATACCGGTCGTATGTGATTATCCGGAAGTCTTTCCCGAAGATCTTCCCGGATTACCACCTGATAGGCAAGTGGAGTTTCGTATAGACTTGTTACCAGGAATGACACCGATAGAAAAAGCACCTTACCGATTAGCACCTACGGAGTTGAAGGAGCTTATGACGCAACTTCAAGAGCTTTTGGACAACGGCTTCATTCGAGCTAGTTCATCACCCTGGGGAGCTTCGGTGTTATTCGTAAATAAGAAGGACGGAAGCATGAGAATGTGTATAGACTACCGAGAGCTGAACAAGACAACAGTGAAGAACAAGTATCCATTGCCGAGGATTGACGACCTATTCGATCAACTACAAAGTTCGAACTACTTCTCAAAGATCGATCTTAGGTCGGGATATCATCAGCTGAAAGTGAGAGATCAGGATATTGAGAAGATTGCATTCAGAACGAGATATGGACACTACGAGTTCTTGGTTATGTCGTTTGGACTAACCAATGCTCCAGCAGCATTCATTGATTTGATGAATAGGGTTTGTAAACCATTCCTCGATAAATCTGAGATAATGTTCATCGATGACATTCTGATCTACTCGAAAAGCCAAGAGGAGCATGGCAAGCATCTACGGGAAGTATTGGAAGTGTTAAAGAAGGAGAAGCTTTACGCTAAGTTCTCCAAGTGTGATTTTTGGATCCGAGAAGTCCAATTCTTGGGTCATGTGGTTAACCAAGAAGGGATAACGGTTGACCCAGTAAAAATCAAAGTTGTAATGAAGTGGGAATGTTCAAAGAGTCCTATGGAGATCTGAAGTTTTCTAGGATTAGCCGGATATTACCGATGATTTATCCAAGGATTTTCTTCGATAGCTGCTCCGTTAACAGCGTTGACCCAAAGGAGCTACGTATACGTGGAGTAAGAAGCACGATGAGGTATTCGAGAAGCTAAATAAGAAGTTATGTGAAGCACCGATAATTTCTCTACCCGATGGAGTTGAAGACTTTGCGGTTTACAGTGACGCATCTGGAGTCGGGTTGGGTTGTGTTCTAACCCAGAGAGAAAAGGTGATAGCATACGCATCTCGACAATTGAAAGCGCACGAAAGGAACTATCCCACTCATGATCTGGAGTTGGCAGTGGTAGTATTTGCTGTAAAGATATGGAGGCATTACCTCTATGGCACGAAGTGCAAGCTTTTCACTAATCATAAGAGTCTCCAGTATCTCTTTAATCATAAATAATTGAACATGAGGCAACGACGCTGGCTAGAGTTACTCAAGGACTACGACTGTGAGATACTTTACCACCCCGGTAAAGCAAATCTTGTCACTGATGCTCTCAGTCGGAAAGTCAACCTTGAAAGGAAAATGCCAAGAGTGTTGAGAATCGAAGTCGTCTCGACAATTGTGGAAAGTATCAGAAAAGCCCAAGAAGAAGCTTTAGAGAAGAATGACCGAAAGGAAGAATGTCTGGGCAAAACGTTAGTGTTCGGTGCAAACAGTCGAGGACTGAAGGTATTCCAAGATCGGGTTTGGGTACCTAAGACGGGAGGAATAAGAGATCTTCTGATGGTAGAAGCACACAAGACCACATACTCAATTCATCCCGGTAGCACTAAAATGTATAGGGACCTAAAACCCTACTACTGATGGCCGACGATGAAACTCGATGTTGCGAAGTATGTGGCTGAGTGTGTGACATGTGCAAGAGTTAAGGCACAACATCAGAAACCATATGGGAGTTTAGAACCTTTTCCTATACCCATGGGTAAATGGGAAGACATCACCATGGATTTTGTGACTAAACTGCCCAGGACAAAGAAAGGTCACAACATGATTTGGGTGGTCGTGGATCGTTTCACCAAGAGTGCACACTTCATAGCAGCCAACGAGAAGTGGTCTATGGATAAGCTCGCAAATTCTTACGTGAAGGAAATTGTAAGACTTTACGGTGTTCCATTTACAATTGTATCAGATCGTGATTGTCGTTCCACGTCGAGGTTTTGGAGGAGTCTGCAAGAAGAACTGGGTACGAAATTATGTTTAAGTACGGCCTACCATCCGCAGACTGACGGTCAGAGAGAAAGAACGATTCGGACACTGGAAGATATGCTGAGAGCATGTACCCTCGTGTTCCAAAGGAATTGGGATGAACACTTACCTTTGGTAGAATTCTCCTACAACAACAGTTTCCACTCGAGCATCAAGGTGGCACCTTATCAAGCCTTGTATGGACAAAAGTGTCGTACGCCGTCTTGTTGGCTTGAAGCCGGAGAGAAGCAGTTTATGGGCCCCGAGATAGTCCATGAGACTGCTGAGAAGTTGAAAGTGATCAGAGAAAGAATGTTAGCAGCTCAAGATCGTCAAAAGAGCTATGCTGACAAGAAAAGATGACCGATGACTTTTGAAGTTGGGGATTCCGTTTTGCTTAAAGTCTCATCGTGGAAGGGACTTATACGATTTAGGAAACAAGGGAAGTTGAGTCCAAGGTTTATTGGACCATTCAAAGTTCTTCAGAAGATTGGGAGCGAAGCTGACAAGCTGGAATTGCTCGAAGAACTTGATGGTACTCATAACACCTTCCATGTGTGTTATCTGAGGAAATTCATGGGAGAAGTTCCCGAAATAATTCCAATCTCAGAGTTAAGGATGGATGAGAATAAGAGGTTGTTTAAGAGCCTGAGGCAATTGTTGATCGTAAGACTAAGAAGTTACGACGCAAGATGGTTGACTTAGTGCTAGTCCGATGGAAACATTCGAATGGGCCGAATCTCACTTGGGAAACAGAGGATGACAAGAGGAGTCGCTATCCACATCTGTTTGCTGATGCATGATTCCGGGACGGAATCATCCTAAGGGGGAGGGAATTGTAACGTACGGGTTTCAGGGGTAAGCATTTTTGACAATGTAATAGTCTAGGTCAACTATTGTAACTCTTTTTGAAGTAATAAAGATGAACTATTTGAGTATTATGTGAATTATGTGAATTTTTATGCATATTATGTATTTATAAATATTTAATAAATAAAAGATAAAAATAAGCGTCAAAATTAAAGTCTGAGATAAGCCCGATATCTTTACATAAAGTTGTAGCGGTCGAAACAAGGATTTCGGGGATATTAAAAATTCACAATGTGAACCTTCCTCTAGCCCCTATAAATAAGTGGTGAGGCCTCCATTCATTCCTCACACCTCCCCTCACTTCCCTCTCTCTCTAGAACTTCTCTCTAGCCCCGAAACACCCCGAAAAGCCTAGGGAACCTCCCTAGCACGAGGCGGAAGCCCCGGAGTGCCTGACGGCTCCAAGAAGAAGACCCTTTCGGCTCGGGAACGCTGCTCCAGCGGCGCCCAGTTTTGAGAAAAACCCGCTGTAAGTAAGTTACGCCTACGCTATTTTTAATATAGCTTTTATTTAATTATAGTAACGTTATTAGGAACTTATAATAAATACTTGGACTATTATTATGGGTTATATAAGTATTGTTTAAAGCTTATATAATAGTAATAATAGCTAGACTATTAATTAGTCGTGGTTATCGTTAGACTAAACCCTAGTGGTATTGGTACTATGTTTTATCGAAGGAAAATTTTTTTGAGCTAGAGTATCGAAGTGTTGTCCGAGTGCTGAGTCACCACCTTTCAGGTGAGTGCATAGTTACTTTCAGCTTACACATAGATATGAAGTATTTTATATAAATTACGTGCTATGTGTGCATATTATCTGTAACGCCCGTAGATCAGGACTAGTCAATTTAGAGACAATAAGCGTCAAAAATGACTTTTTGATAGAAGATTATTTAGGATGAATAATCAGAACTAAGTTGTAGTATATGTTACAAGGTTTCCGTGCATATAAAGAACGCCAAAATCCGAGTTATAACGAAGAAGTTATGACTTGTTGAAGTTTCGCGACAGAAACCGACACAACGCTGAATGACGTAAAAAGTGGATTCACGTTAGAGTGATATTTAGCCTTAGCGATCTAAACGAGAATCGAAGATCTCGTTGTTAGTAGCGAAACGACGAAAAGTTAGGCAAGAACGGACGTCAGACGAAGAAGTTATGAATTTATAACGAAATTTTCTGTCCCGACCTTTTAAAAATAAATAATAAAAATAAAATTCAAAATTAGCCGACGGAGTCTAAACGAAAGTTGTAGAGCGTAGTCTCACCTTTCCGTGGATATAAAGAACGTCGAAAACGGAGTTCGTATGAAGAAGATATGAATTTCTGATGTTTATTAAATATTTGGTAATTAAATTTAATTGAAAATTCGGAAGCATTATCCGAAGGCGAGTCACCGGTCTGATCCGAGGTACGCCCCGCGTACTCCGAAGGTGTCGACATCACAGCAAGTGGCTTCGGATGACGCATGCAGTGACGGATTCGGATGCGTACGCCCCGCGTACGCATGTACTCCCCGCGTACTCCGAGGCTTCAGCCTCTTATAAATAGGATGCGAGGGCAGCCGACTCTTTTGCCAATTTTCTCTCTTCTCTCT
Source organism: Lactuca sativa (assembly GCF_002870075.4). Taxonomy (NCBI): domain Eukaryota; kingdom Viridiplantae; phylum Streptophyta; class Magnoliopsida; order Asterales; family Asteraceae; genus Lactuca; species Lactuca sativa. The sequence goes on along the minus strand of NC_056630.2, from coordinate 28,715,207 downwards.
CCCGTTTTGCATCGTTTTGCGTGCCAGAAATACCCCGAAGCCCCGGTATCATACTCTAGTCCCGAGGCAAGTCCCGAGATCCCGAAGATCCCGAGAAGTGCGGTTCCCGAGCCGAAGCTCTGCCCGCGAGAAGTTTGATTTTTGAAGAGATCTTCCAGATTTGCTGAGGATTACTACTTCTGCAAGTCGTAGTGTTGTCCGATCATCTTCTGATCAAGTGAGTGTATACTACCTTTCATAAACACAATAATAATACAAGTATGGTTTGAGTGTATTAAGTATATTGTTGTTTATATGTGTGAGTGTGTAGTTACTTTCTTCTAACACATAAACATGAAGTACTTGCTATGAAATACGTGTTATGTGTTTATATGTTATTTGTCTATTTGAGATGGGCATGGAAATTGGAGTTTTATACAGGTGTTAAATGATTTAAACTGTGTAAGCATTTATATCTACAAAATTGTTTGGGTAGAACATAGGTAGATGGAATAGTTGGTGACTATGGAGTTAGCGCCTATTGTATAAACCTTGGCAACGATGTGACTTCGTGCCTATTTGAGTAGACCTTGGCGACTATGGAGTTAGCGCTTGTTGAGTAAACCTTGGCGACTATGGAGTTAGCGCTTGTTGAGTAGACCTTGGCGACTATGGAGTTAGCGCTTGTTAAGTGAACTTTGGTGACTATGGAGTTAGCGCTAGATAACTATGGATTTAGTACTTGATAAATAAGCTTTGGCAGCAATGAAATTCGTGCCAAATTCCTTATGAATAAATGAATGAAGGATAGTTGGTTCTTAGGGTAAAACCTTAAGAAGAAAAATGGGGATGGGTAATTGGGTTGATTGTTTGCTGATTACATATAATAATTATATTATTGTGGGTTGAAAACCCTATATGCTCACCAGGCTCCCAAGTCTGACCCACTCAGTTTTCTTTTCATTACAGGTAATGGCACAAGGGTATAAATTGGAGGACTTGACGAGAGATTTTGGATTATAGATCAGTAGTTGAATAACTATTGTAAGGTCTATTTTATATTGTTTATGCTTTTGGTCTGTAACGAACATGACATCCCGAGTTTTTATTATTTAATGAAAATACATTCTTTTCGAGAAATGTTTTGATAAATGGTTATCATATTTTATTTTGGGAACAAATTCCGCAACCGTTTTCTTTAAACGATCACTCTGATTTATAAAACAAAGCATAAACAAATCGGTTTTTTCTGGCCGTGAAATTGGGGATGTCACATTATCTGAATACTTGCTATCTATGTTGGATGAACATTTTTATACATGTTTTTAATGATTTAAACTGTATATGTATTTTATATCTACGAAAATGTTGGGGTAAAACATGGGTAGATGTATTAGTTGCTGTGTGATAAAATGAAATAATGAGAGGCCTCGTTATAGATGTTATTGATGATCCAGTCATCTAGCGGAGTATAGATGACGACCACGGACTATTCTAGACAATCCAGTGGAACACTAGCAGGCTCGCAACCTGTAGGTGTTTATTTAAACTGTGTGCTCACCAGATATACTCCATCCCCCACATGGTTGCCTTAAGGACATTTATTGCTGAGGAATCCCCTTAGCGGTGGTGTCCATCCCGATGATAGTCCTTAGACTAGGTCCCTTGTGTTAGATGTTTTAGGGACGTAAAGTGAGGATAACAAGAACGGGTAATCGGGTTTGTTTGGTTTGATAAAACTAATAAACTTATTTATTGTGGGTTGAAAACCCTATGTGCTCACCAGGCTCCCAAGCCTGACCCACTCAATTTCTTGTATTACAGGTAGTGACGCATGAGCATATATGTGATGTCTTGGGATGAGAGATTAAGGGATTTTAGGCCTGTAAATACATAATAATGTAGTAAGGCCTATGATGTATTGTTTATGCTTATGATCTGTATCGAACATGACATCCCGAGTCTTTTTAATGAAATACATTTATACGGAAATGCTTTTGATAAATCTTTATCATATTTTGTTTTGGGACAAATTCCGCACACTTTTATTTAAATTGTTACTCTGATTTTTAAACAAAGCATAAACAAAAATCGGTGTTTTCTGGCGATGAAAATGGGGATGTCACACTAATGGACACATTAAAACAAGATGATAAATGAGATCGAGAGTACTAAGCTAACTTTCATGGTTATTCACATCTCGTTTGTGATCCTCGGCATCCCAGTCACAAAAGTGAGAGCATAATCGAGATTAAACGTGCCATTTATTAGATTCAATGAATCTCAAAAGATATAGGAATTTCATAAGATTGAAATTGGTAAAAACATTATCCACCTAAAATAGATTCGAATTTGATTATGGCATCCCTCTTCAGAGTTCAAATTGAAAATATGAATCCTAGCCTTAATTTAAATTTATGTGTTAATTATTAAAGATTTAAGTCAACTAACTTGAATTCTCTTTTCTCCTATTATAGATGTCAAGTCAAGACAACAATGGTCTTCCTAATTCTTTTACGAATGGTTTTCCTTTACCATCTGAAGATGATCTTCCACATTCTGATCAAGGTGAAAGTATATTCCCTTCTTCGAGTAACAGTGGAAATGGATGTCATGCTTCTCCAACTTTTCTTCCTCCTCCTCCAATAACTCTCCCCATGTCACAAGTTGAAAGATACAACACTACTCAAGCCTTATTGGCATGCGAACATAAAGATGGAAATTCGGTGTGTAAGTATGTTTGAAAATGAAATTGTACATTGACAAATTGGAAAGATCGGGTGTCATTTTATATAGGGAGCAAGCCATTGATTGGGTTCTCCTTTCACTTCCTAAGTCATATATCCAGTTCATCGAGAACTTTTATATGAGTGACCTCGATGTGACCCTAATTGATCTGACACATATATTGGTTGTTGCTAAAACATAAATGCTTAAGAGCATAAGTGAAGCAAAAGTGTTTGATGGATCTAATTCCAAAATTTCCATGGACATTGAAAAATGGTGACAATGGTGGTCCAGAAAATATTTCACTTCCCAATACAAAGGGATCGACAAAAGTCAAACTGTTTGATCATATGGTAAAGAGAAATGCTAGTTCTGAGATAGTTCCATGTGTTATCCCCAAATATTACATATGTTTCTATTGCCTAGACTACTTGAAAGATCTTAGAGATGGTAAAGTCAAGTCGTGTGACTCTAGTTGTAACGTCCCAAAAATCACGACTGAAAGTTTTCTTTAAACATTACTAAAACCATATTTATAAAAGCCATGTCATAATTCATAACATACATTTAGAGTATTAATTCAAAACATATTCTCATTATAAGAATAAAACATCCCAGGCTGTCAAATTAATGGTGTGTGCCATGCGATCACCCCGAGCTCTTCCCTCCGCTACCGGAAGTACATGAAACCAAAACTGAAAACCGTAAGCATGAAGCTTAGTGAGTTCCCCAACCTACCACATACCCTGCACAAACGACTATAGCACATACTGGGCCACGCCAACTATTTCGGGCCTCACCCCCTACCTCGGGCCTTGCCCGCTACAACAGCCCCGCCGCTCCAGGCCCTGCCTGGCTTCGAGCCCCGCTCGGATAAAAAGCTGCTTCTTTTAGGCCCCGCCCGCTAACCACATAATACAAAATAGCATATAACACATAACTGAACATACCATATTGTATTCCTGTCCTAAGGCCTCGCCTGTCTTGGGCCTTGCCCCTATCCTGTTACTCGTGAGTCATGGAACCTCGTCCAAGCTCCTACTATAAGTGAGATACGGTCCCCCCGCCCACAATCACTCCATACCTATCTCAGGCCTCGCCCCTGCTCTGCTACTAATGAGATATAGAACATCGTCCATACTCTGCTATTGGTGAGACACGGGACCTCACCCACACTCACTCCCTACCAGGCACATACATGCATTACACAGACAACAAGTATACTCTATCATGCAAACCACTCCTTGGGCACCCGCTCGACATTGGACCTTGGTCCTGAATATCATAATAGCAAAGAATGCCTAGGGCTAACCCCCAGGTCTTCCTACTCATAACTACATGGGCCGGCATTGTGGTCGTAGACCCATTCACACAAAGGGAAGCTCACCTGCACTGCTGAACTTTGTTGGTACCCCTCTTGCTGCTGTCCGACAATTCTCTAAACCGCTACTCTACTAGCTCCCCGAGTGTTAGGCGTGTCAAACCCAACAAATAAAGGGGTACAACTGACTCCAAATACACTGCTTTAATGCACTAAAAAGTAGTACAAGGCAAGCAGGGTCGAACCACAGAGACACGGGACAAAAGTCTATACCTTTTTGCACAAGGTACTTTGGTCACAAAGGGGGGTTTGTTTGCAAAAGTAAATAACTAAATAACAATCTACTTTAAAAGCATGCACAAAATGAAATAGATTTGTAAACAAATTGATTGAATGGTTCTAGTTCTAGTTCTCAATGTTGTTGTTCAACTTGATTATGACTTGATGTAATTCAAGATTGCTATTCTATGTTGGTACTGAAAGATATTAACACGCTCTAATAACTCTCGCTTGCCAAATTATCTAACCAAAACACGCTCTTTGATTAGACCTAGCTTTACTAATTCAACCTAAACACACTCTTAGATTGTATTGAAAAACCGCATTAAGTTTTGTACAAGCTTCCCAACAATGTTCATTTCTTCTCATACGCTCGGAAGTGTGAAAACATGTGATATATGTTTTACAATAAGAAAACTTATTGCTTGTTACCAATTATTAACTCAATGGAACGATTAGGTGCCCTAAAAGTTAATTAACTGCACAAAAATTCAATTCATGAAAGTGGCCAATCAAACACAAATCAAATTCAAGGATTCTAGTTTAAACAAAAACATAATCAGTAGAATAGAATCACAAATCAAACATCAAATCATATGCTTCAAGTCAAGCAATAAACATGTTTTGAACAAGAACTAGAAACTAGGGTTTCTTAGCCACACATGGCTAAGAACAAATCAAACAAGAATAAAAATGGAATTGGAATGTTTAATCCTTACAAAAATGAAATCCAAATGTTTGCAATGATTAAGTCTTCTCAAAAGCTCCAAGAATTCTCCCAAAATTGCCCTTGATCGCCAGAAAACTACTCCCAAAACCGTTCTCCCTTCAAAATGACGTCTCCTGCTCTTTTATTAAAGTTCACGTGACATGCCATGAGGCCATGCGTTTTTAGCATGGCCATGCCTTTTGCCCATGTGTTTTTTTTTTGTCATGCCCATTTGTCTTGACCATGTGTTTTTTGGCATGGCCCATGCTTTTTGCTAAAATTCCAAAGAGTCTTCACTGTTGGCTCCATCTTCATGTTTTCTGTCATGGAATGACCGGTTCATCTTCTCTTCATGTTCCAAAGCTCTACGCTCCAAGCATCCAAGCATCCATGCATCCAAGCTCCACGTTCCATGCTCCATAATGCCTGCAAAATAAATCAAAAATAGTGAAGTACCAGGCATTCTTAATGAAATATGTAATTGCCTTAATAATCAACTAAATACAAGAATTATGAGGTGGAATGCTATAAAAAGACGGGAATAATCATGCAAAATAGGTGCATAAAATGCACCTATCAAACCTCCCCAAGCTTAGACCTTTCTTGTCCTCAAGAAAGAACAAAATTGAGAATTGACCTAGAGAAGACGATAGGCGACTAAAAAGAAACTAAGATGAAAAGAATGGAAGGAACGAAAATGACTAAATGGAATTAAGAATGCATGCATGTAATAAAAGAAGAACTAAAGAAAATAACATATGTACAAAAAGATATTTTATTTTTATTTTTATTTTTATTTTTATTTATTTATTTTTTTTTCAAACATTAATGCAATGAACAAAACAACCGAACATATTCAATCCAATTAACCTCATTATGTTACAGTCGAAGGTGTACCTGTCGAGCCTTGAGATAACTTGACATTAACCCCACAAAGATATATAACAAGTAAAACAAGGTTTTTTTTAGCCATTCCCTAACGCAACTCAACAAAATCAAAAGCTACAACACTTGTTCATTTTTACAGGTATTGGGTTAGCATATGGAACAAATTATGGTCTTACTCTCGTGAAAACATGTGATGCTAAATATATTCATTTTCATTTTTCAAATCATGACAATGACCAACTCCAGCTATTTGTTGACTGACAACAATCTTTTTCTAAAAAACATTTTCTAAAAATTCCCTAATATTTACCCAGATTGGTTACATGTTTCAAACCACTTACACCAGTCAAAGTAGTTTACAGTCAGTCCCAATGTTTACGACCAACCATTTTTCAAACATATTATTCAATTAAACTATAAGCATAAATATATACAAACTATCTAATTATATTTTTCTGCAAATAAAGCTCATGGCTTCCTTTGAAATCCGTGTAACGGGCTTCCAACCAACACATCCAAATCAGATGACCTTAGTGTGCTAGATTTAAAAAGATCCCTCGAGTTTACTTGCCCGAACCTCAAAGGCCACAGATTAGCTTTATTTTTTATTATTAAGTTCATGACTTTCTATGGAACCCGTGTAGCGTACTTTCAACCCAATCAGTCCCAAACAATTGTGCTTTAGGCAATTAGGTGTAAAACACCCCTCGGAGTTTACTTGTTCGAATCCCAAAGGTCACAGATTAACTTAATAATATTTTTATTTATTTATTTATTTAATAATTATTATTTTTTTTTATTTTTTATTTTTATTTTTATTTTTTTTTGAAGGACTGATGTAAACGCGCAAAAACCCGTAAGTATAGTCGGAAACAATGTCCCCAAGCAGGGTATTTAGAAGGGAATAGATAGAAAAGACTTTTTAGAGCGCAGGAGAATTCGAGTCACTGAAATTTTATATTCATTTTATGACTCTTTGAAATTGGAGTTTGGATATGAATGAGCAATAACTCATAAGACCGATCGTGTGTTCCAAGGGCTAAACTATATCTGTCTTCATGATTCGGTGTTGATAACCTTATCATTTTTTGTTTTGCACGAGTAGCTTTGGGAGACGTGTTCGTGTGAAATTAGGTTGCTTCAAGATTTTTAATGAAAAACGAACAAGTTCTAATCTCAAGCCACGACTAATTTACCACTTCAACTTATTCAAGAGGATTAGGTTTCTTTAGATTGATTTTTTTTTTTACATGCATGTTGAAACTAAAACCTTATGTACAAAGACCCCTCCCCAAGCTTAAGATTTAGCATCGTCCGCGATGCTCGGAGAGGGTAGGGCAATCTACTAGCCGCGAGGGGCCCAACGCTGCATGAACTGCATGGCTTGCTGTACCGTTTGTGTCAATTGTTGAACGTCAGCGCGAATGTCAGCAACAGCTTGATCAAGGTGATCAAAACGCCTCATGTATATGTCGTGGTACTGAGTCGCCCGCCTGATGTAGAAATGACGTGCAGTCTCTACTGGGGCAACAGAAGTAGACCCCCTCGCAGTGGGAGCAATAGGGATGTCGTCTTCATGGTCGACGACTGGCCGCTCAGGAGCTCTCGGGATGGATGCGGGGGCGCGTGGGGTGGAATTTGCAGAAATGTTCTTTGGTAGACACCACCGAGTCTGAGTGATGTCCTGCTGGAGTTGGAGAGAGCTGAAATCCCCAGCAGGAACTCGGAAGTGTGGCTCACCTTGCACCAACCATGTGATACTACCATCACCTTCTTGACGGAAGAAAGATGAGGCTACAAGGACATTTGAGGTGATGGTATTAGTGCCTTGTGTGATTTTCTCGAGGCCTGGGCGCTTGCTCTAAAAAAGCTCGGCACAAGTAAGGCGGGTGGCAAGATAGGAGATAATCCCGCCACAATGAATAGGCCCCGAATCGCTAGTGGAGACCTTAAGGAGTTTGGAAGCAAGGAAGGCGCCAAAATGAGGTCTCTTCAAGCCGGTGACCATGCACCAAAGAATTTCTAACTCCATTTTACCGGCTCTGCTAACGTCTTCTTGGGGGAAGACAAGGTTAGCAATAATTCGGAGAGCCACCCTTAAGACTGGATGGATGATATGAGATGCTTTGGCGGATCGAGCCTCATACACATCAAGTCCCGTGATTTCCTTCCAAAAGGCTTTGGCTTGGGCTTTAAAAAGATTATTCTTCTCTCGCATGTAGCCTAATTTAGGACCATATGTATTGAATTTAGAAATCCCAACAAACCCACTAAGATCGTCTAGACTCAGTTTAAATTGCAAACGCATGAGACGAAAAGAGAGACATTTGGCATTGTCATTGAATTCCAAAGATTGTAAGAATTCAATGGTTGTGTTTTTATATGATTCCATTGGTGCCAAAGTAAGAAGTCTCTCCCAGCCGATGTTGCTAAACAATCTATGGACGCCATCATAAACTCCTAGTTCTTGGAGAGTGGGAATATCTACAAACCGTTGTTGAGAATATTCGCGGTCCTTGAGGTGAAGGAATCGCTCACGCTGCTCAAGAGAGTTGTGAATGAGGGTGGTGACACCATATTTGGATTCCCATTGTTCTTTTGGTTGTGGGTTTTTTCGTTTTGGCATGATGACAAACCGGATTTATGACAAACGAGTGGTGCCCAAAGATCATAACACAACTAGACAAGCACGAATGAACAATTATATGAAGCACAAGAACGGATTCACAATTATTCCAACCAAACAATTTTAAATTCAAAGCGTAAAACTTGAGATATGGAAGGAATTTACCGTTTAAACGCTTGGATTTGAGGTGTTGGCTTGTATTATTCACTTCATCTTCAACCTCAAGAAGGCTTGGACTCTTCAATGGTGGAATGTCTAGTTGGAGATGAAATCTTCTAATCTTCCTTCCAAAAGCACATCCCCAAGCTTGGTCTTGAACCCTATACAAGAATTTTTGAAACCCGATACAAGAATTAATTCAAATTATACAAATCAAGAACTAGGGTTTATAGGGTTTATGAAGGAAAATTCAATCTTTTACCCACTAATTGAAGAAATCGATCTTGATAATGAAGATCATGAAGTTAGGAATTGATAGTAACATACCTTGGTGGCTTAATCTTGGATTAATTGAAGAAGAAAATCGAAAAATTGATTCCGATTTTGAAGAGTTCTCGGTTAGATGTAAGGAGGGGGGAAGACGAACGCACGATTGCGAGACCAAAGTGATCGATCGAGGCTTCTGTTTGGATTCGTCCGTGAGTCTAGTCGTGCGCTTTTCTAAAGGATTTCAGGGGCTGTGCGTTTTTTGTAGGATCGATCAACTCGGGCTGTAGGCCGTGAGTTTTAATCTTGGCCGTGCCCCTCTTTCAACGAAGACTGTGCGATTTTTTTTAAGGGACTTGATCAATTCGCACGGGCCATGTGTTTAGGCCGTGCGTTTTTTGGGAGCCCCGTGCGTTTTTTTTCTGTTTGCAACAATCTTCGACGACGCGCATGGTCTAGAACCTAGGTCGTGCGTTTTGGCCCTTTACCCATGCGATTTGGAGCCAGCCCGTGCCAAAATCTTTTTTTTCTTAAAAACCTCGAAGTGGCAGCATGGGCAAAAATTATGACCATGCGTTTTAGCATAAGACCGTGTGTTTTTGGCTTACCCCGTGCGTTTTCTTTCTGTTAACATGAAATTCACGATTTTTTTTTTTCAAAACCAAATTTTCTTTGAGCATTACACAGGAAAATTAATTGTGCGGGACCCTCGAAAAGACGTAAAAAATTTGCAACACGGATGAAATAAATTAAAATAAAGAAAATAGAAAGAAATACTCTCGAGTTGCCTCTCGGTTAGCCGCCCTTGTTTCAAGTCTTTGGCTCGAATTTGCCCTTAAGATTCACTCAATGTAGTCTGGGCGTTCCAAGCTATCAACCTCCATATCTTTCTCTTGGAAACCTTCATAGAGAACCTTTAACCTGTGGCCATTAACTTTGAACACTTTTCCAGTTTTGTTACTCTTAATCTCAACTGCACCATGATCAAATACATTAGTAACAATGAACGGTCCTACCCACCGGGACCTTAACTTACCAGAAAACCATTTAAGTCGAGAGTCATAGAGTAATACCTTTTGACCAATCTCAAAGATCTTACGGGAGAGGTACTTATCATGGAATGCTTTGGTCTTGTCTTTGTAGATGCGTGAACTCTCGAATGCTTCATTTCTTATCTCCTCCAACTCTTGGATCTCTAACTTTCGTTGAACACCCGCTTCATCCATCTTCATGTTTAGCTTTTTGACAGCCCAGAAAGCTTTGTGTTCCAGTTCAACAGGGAGGTGGCAAGCTTTGCCAAACACAAGTCTATAAGGTGACATCCCGATTGGAGTTTTATATGCAGTTCGGTATGCCCAAAGTGCATCTTCTAATCTCAAACTCCAATCTTTGCGGTTTGTGTTCACTGTTTTCTCAAGTATGGACTTCATTTCTCGGTTTGACACTTCATCTTGTCCATTTGTTTGCGGGTGATAAGTTGTGGACACCCGATGTTGGACTCCATACTTCTTGAGAACTGATCCAAGAGTTTTGTTGCAGAAGTGTGTGCCCCTGTCACTGATCAAGGCTTTTGGAGTTCCAAACCTACATAAAATGTTAGCCTTGACAAAATCTACAACAACTTTTGCATCATCAGTTCTTGTTGCCTTTGCTTCTACCCATTTGGAAACATAGTCAACAGCCAAAAGGATGTATAAATTCCCAAAGGATGAAGGAAAAGGACCCATAAAGTCAATACCCCATATATCAAATATTTCACAAACCAAGATGGGGGTCAAGGGCATTTGGTTTCGGGAACTCAAAGAACCGGTCATTTGACATCTCTCGCAACTTTTACAAAAAGTGTAAGAGTCATGAAAAAGTCGGGGCCAATAAAATCCACAGTCTAAAATTTTCCTGGCAGTTCTTTGAGGGCCAAAATGCCCTCCACAAGCATAACTATGACAAAAGTTGAGAATAGATTGTACCTCATGTTCTTCAACACATCTTCTTATTACCTGATCTGCACAATGTTTCCAAAGGTACGGTTCATCCCAAATGTACCTTCTCGCCTCTTTTTTGATCTTATCTCTCTGTGACCTCGTGAGCTCGGGTGGGAACTTTCCTGTGACCATGAAGTTGCATATATCCGCATACCAAGGTGGTGTTTGGATAGCAAACAAATGCTCGTCCGAGAATGTGTCATGGATGGGAATCGCATCTTCGGGTTGAACTATTCGGCTCAAATGGTCGGCGACTAGGTTCTCTTTCCCGCTCTTATCTTTGATCTCAATACCGAACTCTTGCAAAAGCAGCATCCACCGTATTAACCTCGGCTTCGAATCTTTCTTGGTAAGTAAGTGCTTTATGGCTGTATGGTCCGAGTATATGATCACTTTAGTTCCAAGGAGGTATTTCCGGAACTTCTCCAGTGCAAAAACAATAACGAGCAACTCTTTTTCTGTTGTGGTGTAGTTGCATTGTGCACTGTCAAGGGTCTTTGATGCATAGTAGATGACATGGTGTGCTCGACCCACATTTTGACCCAATACTGCCCCTACAGCCGTGTTGCTCGCGTCACACATGATCTCAAACGGGAGATCCCAATTAGGTGGTTGGATGATTGGAGCAGAGGTGAGTAAATCCTTCAAACGATCGAAGGCATCCTTGCATGGCTGAGTGAACTCAAATTCAACATCTTTTTGGAGTAGTTGACACATCGGCACTGTAATCTTTGAAAAATCTTTAATGAACCACCGATAGAAACCTACATGGCCAAGAAACGAACGAACTTCCCGAACATTTGTTGGGTAAGTAAGACTTTTGATAACATCTATCTTGGCTTTGTCAACTTCCAAGCCTTTTCGGGACACAATATGACCTAGAATCAATCCTTTGTCCACCATGAAATGAAATTTTTCATAGTTAAGCACAAGATCTGTGTCAATGCACCTTTGCAAAATTTTTGTTAGATTGCTCAAACATTCATCAAAGGAGTTTCCATAGACTGTGAAGTCATCCATGAAAACTTCAATGATGTTTTCAACATATTCAGAAAAAATGCTCATCATGCATCTCTGAAATGTTGCGGGTGCATTGCATAGACCAAAAGGCATACGCCTATAAGCAAATGTGCCAAAGGGACAAGTGAAGGTGGTTTTCTCTTGGTCTTCCGGGGCTACCGGAATTTGATGAAAACCTGAGAAACCATCCAAGCAACAGTAATGAGATTTACCCACCAATCTCTCTAGCATTTGGTCAATAAATGGCAAAGGAAAATGGTCTTTTCTCGTTGAGGCATTCAACTTTCTATAGTCAATACAAACCCTCCACCCGTTTTGCACACGGGTTGGCACCAAATCTCCCTCAGAATTCTTGACAACTGTGACCCTTGCTTTTTTTGGGACTACCTGAACGGGGCTCACCCATTTACTATCTGAGATAGGGTAAATCATACCTGCATCCAAAAGCTTCATGATTTCTTTCTTTACCACCTCCATCATGGGTGGATTCAGTCTTCTCTGTGCCTCTCGAGTTGGTTTGAAGTCCTCCTCCATGAGGATCTTATGCATGCACAAGGAAGGGCTCAACCCTTTTATGTCAGCAATTGTCCACCCAATAGCTTTCTTTTACTTTTTCAGCAAAGTCACCAACTCATCTTCTTCTACCATGGACAACTTGTTGGAGATAATGACAGGCAAAGTCTTCTCTTCCCTAAGGTACGCATACTTCAAATGATCTGGAAGAGTCTTCAATTCTAGCTTAGGTGCCTGTACAACGGAAGGAAGAAGTTTTGTGTCAGAAATGGGCAATTTCACATTGCTATTATCATACCTTATTTTCTTCTTTTCTTCCATGCTCTCCACAATTTCCAGCAACTCTTCATCTAACTTGAAATTTTCTGCAATTTCTTTGACTGACTTGCTATCAAAATTCCTGCTCAAGACTAACTCCAACAAATCATGGTTAGTCAACTCAAAACACTTTTCAGTCAAAGGTTGGATTATATCAACAAAATTTATGCAATGAACATCACTTGGGTACCTCATTGCTTCATAGATATTGAAGTTGATGACCTCCCCATCGAATTCCATGGACAATGTACCATTGTAGACATCAATTTTTGTTCTTGCTGTTTTCAAGAATGGTCTACCTAAAAGTATGGAACTCGAGGATGGATGGTCATCATCTCCCATATCAAGCACATAAAAATCTGTAGGAAAGACAAGCTCATTAACTTGCACCAAAACATCCTCTAATACACCTTTTGGGTGTACTATAGAACGATCTGCAAGTTGGATGATTACCCCTGTTTTTGTTAAAGTGCCTATGCCAATAGATTTATAAACAGAATATGATAAAACATTAATTGAAGCTCCTAAATCTAGCATAGCACGGGGGACATACAAGTTTCCCAATTTGCAAGGAACGGTAAAAACACCTGGATCCTTGCACTTTGGGGGCATCCTTTTCTGCAAAACTGCAGACACATTTTCACTTACTTTCACTGTCTCATTACCTCACAGTTTCTTTTTAGATGTGAAAAGTTCCTTAAGAAACTTAGCATACCTAGGTACCTGTTTGATCGCATCTAAGAGAGGAATGTTGACTTCAACTTTCCGGAACATTGCCATGATTTCACTATCTTCTCTCTCTTTTTTGTTGCTGCTCAATCTTGATGGAAAAGGTGGTGGTGTGATCTTTGCTTCTTTCTCTTCCGGCTTCTTTTTCTCCACCATTTCTTCTTTCTTTTCATCCTTCTTTGGTGGTTCTTCTATCACTAACTCCTCTTCTTCTTCTTCGGGCATCTTTGGGCCGTCATATTTCTTTCCACTCCTCAAGCTAATTGCACAAGCATTGTGCTTTGGGTTCTTTTCTGTTTGAGGAGGTAGCTTTCCTTGATTCTCCATTTTGCTCACTGATTGAGCAAGTTGTGCCATTTGTTGCTCAAGATTCTTGATGCTTGCCTTGGTCTCTTGCTGAAAACTTTGGGTGCTGGTGGCAAGGCTTTTGACTATGTCTTCTAAGGACATACTTGAGGATCCAGCTTGTTAAGGGGGTTGTAGTTGCCTCGGTTGGTAATTTTGTTGTGGGAATGGAGGCCTTACTTGGTAATGGGGTGGGGGTCTTTGTTGATAACCCATGTTTTGGTTGTTGTTCCACCCTTGATTGCCTCGGGGCTGATCATAGGTTCTTTGATTATGCCCGGAATAGCCTCCTATAACATTTGCTTCTTCATATTCTTCTTCTTGCAATTGAGGACACATATCAGTCGGGTGTCCCACTTGAGTGAAAATGCCACAGGGACGGGGTGTGGATTGCACGCCTTTTTCCTTAGCAAGCATCATTACCACCTTAGTCAATTCGGATAGTTGAGCTTCAATTTGAGGAGTGTGTACCTCTTTTAAACCTCGAGGTGCATCTGTGTACCAATCTTCATCTTGACTAGTATGCTTTGAATCCTCCGCCATGTTTTTTATGAGATCCCGAATCTCCACTGGGGTCTTGTCAGTCAAAGATCCTCCACTTGAAGCATTAAGAAGTCTTCTTTCCCAAGGAGTCATGCCTTCAATGAAGTATTGAAGGATTTGATACTCACTAATACCATGCTTTGGGCAACGGGCACAAAGCTTTTTGAACCTCTCTCAATATGTATGAAAGGCTTCTCTTTTGTGTTGTTTGATCCCAATTATCTCTCTTCTTAGGGCTGAGGCTTTCATTTCTGGGAAGTATTTGTCTAAGAAGAGGCGTGCAAGATCTACCCATGTGTTGACCGTCCGCGGTGGAAGGTCATAAAGCCAATCTTTTGCTGAGTCTTGCACTGCAAAGGGGAATGCCCTAAGCTTGATTTGGTCTTCGGTGACATTGTGCGGTTTCATGCCAACACACACAACATGGAACTCCGTGAGGAACTTGTGGGGATCTTCATTTTCTAAGCCTCTAAAGGTTGGGAGTAAGTGAATGAGACCGGATTTTAATTCAAGGTTTGTGGCTGCCGGATAGGTGATGCAAAGAGGTTGTTGAGTAACCTCTTGCCTCGCCCATTGGCGAAGGGTTTGTTCAGGTGGTGGATTTGGAGGCGGATTCCCTCCATGGTTGTCTCCCATGGTGTGAGTAGTGGTTGAAGTTTCTGTGGGTGTAGTGTTTGGGTTGTGATGAGTAGGTGAAGAGGGTGGGGTGGTATTTCTGGATGAGGATGGTTGAGGTGAAGGTAATGGACTTTCTGTTTTGGATGCGGACACACTTGAGAGGGTAATATCCTCCCAAATGTTAATGACTGGGGGATTGGATGATGAAGAAGTACCGGAAACCGGTTGCCTCTTACGAAGCTTGGCTTGCTTCCTTAACTTCTTTGCAGTCTTCTCTATCTCCGAGTCAATTGGCAGTGGTGTACCTGTACGAAAAGATCTAGGCATAAACAATTAGTAACATCGTGTCCCCGAAAACGGCGCCAATTTGTTAGGCGTGTCAAACCCAACAAATAAAGGGGTACAACTGACTCCAAATACACTGCTTTAATGCACTAAAAAGTAGTACAAGGCAAGCAGGGTCGGACCACAGAGACACGGGACAAAAGTCTATACCTTTTTGCACAAGGTACTTTGGTCACAAAGGGGGGTTTGTTTGCAAAAGCAAATAACTAAATAACAATCTACTTTAAAAGCATGCACAAAATGAAATAGATTTGTAAACAAATTGATTGAATGGTTCTAGTTCTAGTTCTCAATGTTGTTGTTCAACTTGATTATGACTTGATGTAATTCAAGATTGCTATTCTATGTTGGTACTGAAAGATATTAACACGCTCTAATAACTCTCGCTTGCCAAATTATCTAACCAAAACACGCTCTTTGATTAGACCTAGCTTTACTAATTCAACCTAAACACACTCTTAGATTGTATTGAAAAACCGCATTAAGTTTTGTACAAGCTTCCCAACAATGTTCATTTCTTCTCATACGCTCGGAAGTGTGAAAACATGTGATATATGTTTTACAATAAGAAAACTTATTGCTTGTTACCAATTATTAACTCAATAGAACAATTAGGTGCCCTAAAAGTTAATTAACTGCACAAAAATTCAATTCATGAAAGTGGCCAATCAAACACAAATCAAATTCAAGGATTCTAGTTTAAACAACAACATAATCAGTAGAATAGAATCACAAATCAAACATCAAATCATATGCTTCAAGTCAAGCAATAAACATGTTTTGAACAAGAACTAGAAACTAGGGTTTCTTAGCCACACATGGCTAAGAACAAATCAAACAAGAATAAAAATGGAATTGGAATGTTTAATCCTTTCAAAAATGAAATCCAAATGTTTGCAATGATTAAGTCTTCTCAAAAGCTCCAAGAATTCTCCCAAAATTGCCCTTGATCGCCAGAAAACTACTCCCAAAACCGTTCTCCCTTCAAAATGACGTCTCCTGCTCTTTTATTAAAGTTCACATGACATGCCATGAGGCCATGCGTTTTTAGCATGGCCATGCCTTTTGCCCATGTGTTTTTTTTTTTGTCATGCCCATTTGTCTTGACCATGTGTTTTTTGGCATGGCCCATGCTTTTTGCTAAAATTCCAAAGAGTCTTCACTGTTGGCTCCATCTTCATGTTTTCTGCCATGGAATGACTGGTTCATCTTCTCTTCATGTTCCAAAGCTCTACGCTCCAAGCATCCAAGCATCCATGCATCCAAGCTCTACATTCCATGCTCCATAATGCCTGCAAAATAAATCAAAAATAGTGAAGTACCAGGCATTCTTAATGAAATATGTAATTGCCCTAATAATCAACTAAATGCAAGAATTATGAGGTGGAATGCTATAAAAAGACGGAAATAATCATGCAAAATAGGTGCATAAAATGCACCTATCAGAGCTACCAATATCAATATATATATATATATATATATATATATATATATATATATATATATATATATATATATCAATTAGATCCAAATTGAACTCTAGAAGCCAACTAAGTCCACTCTTGACAAAGTCAAAGTCCTGGTCAAAGTCAACCTTCCTGACTGACTCTATTCACCGAGTCAACCCGTTGACTCGTCGAGTCCTTATACTCAGAAACTCTCACAATACGCCTTAACTCGTCGAGTCACCCCGTCGACTCGTTGAGTTCAACGATCTCCGAGTCCCCTCCTGTCCAACTCACTGAGTCACCACTCAACTCACCGATTTAAGTCTTAACCAGAAAAGGTTAGGGTTCTGAGATCCAACTCGTCGAGTCCAAGAACAGACTCGCCGAGTCCATGAAAATCTTCAACAGACTCGCCGAGTTGTTCTTCCAACTCGTCGAGTTCCTGCCTATCTTCATAGAACTCGCCGAGTCCACCCATGTGACTCGTCGAGTAGCTTCAATTCTTAATCCATACAGTGGCTTTTCGAGCCATGAAGGGGCTCCAAACTGTAGATCCACTCTTCTAAGGCCCATCCTTCACGTAAAGTTGCAAACTTTACGTGAAACCAAGGAGCTATAGGCTTAAAACATTCTAGGGCTAGGGTTTGAGACAAGCATGCTTCACCAACACACCAAATACTGATACTTTATGGGTTTCTGGGCCAAGACAACCCTAGATCCGAAGTTCTCTTTGCTCACAAAGGCACAATACACGAATTGGCCTTGGAAATGGCCCAAAATGATAAAATCTAACTAGGAAAGGGAATCTAAATGAATAACAGCCAAGGTATGAGCTCCATACCTTCCAATGATCTGAAATAGCACACCAACTCAGAGCCCACTGCCACTTCTTAAATCACCCAGGGTTCCTTTCTTCCATTTTTCTTCTAAGCACCCAAATGGCAAAGCAAGCTTGAGAGTACTACAATGGAGGCTTAGGGTTTCGAGGGAATGTAAAGGGGATGACGGAGGTTGTGGTGAAGGCCTGAAATGATGCTTAAATAGGGCACCAAACCCGGAAATCAGGGTTTCCCAACCCAAACCTGACTCGCCGAGTCAGTCCCTCCGACTCGCTGAGTCGGTCACTTAAATCCTGACACGGAACCCGCTCCAACTCGTCGATTTCACCTATGGACTCGACGAGTTGACCCCTTTGACTTAGGGTTTTCCTTTCCTTTCTTGGTCTTTCTGATTCTGAGTGTTACACTACTTCAAGTATATCCATTATCTAAACTCCATTATCTTAATGAGTTCCTATTCATAGACTCCTAATACATGATGTGATGATCACATTTTGATGTTATTGTAGGATCTAAGAGAAAGAAGGAAGATTAAGAAAAGTGAGTTGATTCTAATTGTGAGAGATGGATTTTGGTCACATGGTTCAATGATCAGAATTTGGAGCTGCTACTTGGGAGTTAGGATAATTTAATGGATTGCCTAGGAAATGTCTAGAAACATAGTTTTCATTTTATGTATTGTAAAGGACAAGTTCCAAATTTTCGTTTATTATCAATAAAAGTGAAATTTTGGTTTATATAGCTGGTTTACTTTATATTTCCTTGCGATGACATTTATGAAAGTGTTGATTACATTTTTAATATTAGCCATATTAATTGTGGATTTGATTCTTGTTATTTCACTTGTGGTAAATGTCATAATTTACTAAGTGAAAAAATTCTCATCACCCAAGTTTTAATTGGATAGAAACTTGGAGTCATACAATTCGAATTGTGTGATGTATGGGAATCTTGATCTTTAGAAAATTATGACTAATTCATTGATCACATGTTTTATGTGAGTCAAAGTGAAGGACTAATGAATCTAGTCCATTGATATGGACGATTCAAATCTACCACAAAGGATGAAAATTCTATTCTTCATGATTTACTGATGTTTCAGTAAATATGGTTGTGTTTAAAAGATTAAGCACAATTCTGATGCTTTGAAAAGTTTCAAAGAGTAGCAGAACGAATATGAAGAATCTATTATGCAGAAAGATACAAGTTTCTCCAATCCGTAAGGAAAGGAGAGTACTTTAGTATCATGTTTTATGATCATCTTAATGATTGTTGAACTATATCACAATTGATCCTCAAAGAACATCTTAGTGCAATTTTTTGACTAAGAAGAGGAATCGGATATTGTTGAAATGATTCAATCGAGAGATGATTTATACTTCATTTTAGAGTCATGCTCTAGTAACTAAGGATCATATCTTGAAAACTTATTTTGTAGGAAATTCTATATATGGAAATATTATAGCAAGAGACTGATCAGATATCAGGTCTTTATGTAAAACATTATGAATTGAATCTTATATGCTTTGGATGTAGGATCGATTACATATGCTATAATATACACTAGTTCTGATTTTTCTAAATGCCTTGGGCATTATGAGGAGAAAGGACTAGAACTTTATGTGACTAAATTAAACAACTGTCAAGAACATTCTGAGGTTTACCAAAGGTTTGGTCGTTTGTAGATAGTTGGAAGTATAGTATTGGTTGGAAGGACCATAATGACATGTTTTAGATTGAGATGGTTCTTGATCAGAATTGATGGTCATATGGGAATATGGAAATATTTACATAGTAAGAGTTGATTATTAAAATCTACATGTGAGTTAGAAACTTTAATGCAAGGAAGGTGTTCAAGGAGTGTACCTTGAATTTGAAACTTTGTTACCCTGGAATTGTTTTTAGTAACAAAAGTTCCAATGGAATGTTTTGTAATATTGTTGGCTAAGTCTCTGTGACTTTGAAGCCTCGAAATCACAAAAGGACAATGCATGTGAGGTTGGAATTCTAACACATTTAGTAATAACAAGAATTTGGAATTGTGAAATGAGCATCATTAGAATAGTATTCAGTCGATCTGTTCACAAAGGAAGGACCATAGAGAGACATAGTATGCATGTTCATAACATGGTGTGACTGATGTTTAATTCAAGTGGATAGTTGATTACTCGAAACATTATATAATGGATAAAGTCTTAATTAATTTGGCGATTAAATAATAAGAGTTTTATGTATATTCAATAGTTTTGAGACCATAGTTAATTAGGTTATTATTATGTTTCAATTTGCATGTTTTACTTCCTGAATAATTTGATTATTCGAAATTCCATAGTCGATTGTACTTTTGGAAGTAAGTAGCGAATTAAGACTATAACGGATTTAATTGTAGATTGTCTATGAAGATTAGACATAGCAATTGTTTTGCTACAATGTTCATGAGTACTTAGAAAGTGGAGATTTTGAGTATTGGATAAACCCATGCTCATAAAATTACTTCATGGATTTTATCACGAGTAATTTTGAGACGATAATATCTTATATTCTTGAAACGGATATATATGAGTTGTTGTTTACAAGTCGGTTGTGCATTGATAATGCGTAAACGCATCAGTAACTTGATGTTATAAAACGTATTATTGTGCGTGATTTCATGAGTAAATAGTAGCATATAAGTCGAAGTTTATCTATTCCCTTTTCCCTAACGGGAAAAGTGAGATCTTTGGGCAGCTCGGTGATTTGGTGTAGACTTATAAGTGCTAGGCCTAGCCAATACTAAATTGATGTGTTCGATTAATCCATGTCTCATGTCTATATGATATCTTGTAAAACGGAGGAATATTTGATCACTTATCTTAGGACATATTATTGGCTGGTTCAGAGTTCGACAACGTCTTTTGGTAGCTACAATTTGGTAGTTATACTGACAGTTATAGTTATTAGAATTAAAGTGGGAGACTTTTGGATTAGGTGTCTAAGCCCATAACTATAATTGGTATTAACTTGCATTAATAGTAGCACGGTCCTTTTGGGTTGCCCTCAAAGCCGGTAATTGAACATGATTATACTGGAGATATGCTTGATTTATTATTTGATTAATAAATTAGAATAAATGATTTGTTAATATATTATGAGAATAATATATTAAATAGAAATCATAATATTTAATTAATAATTGATCAGAAATTAATCAGAATTAATTTTGAGATTAATTGGATTGATTAAATAGTGTAGGGGCTGTGTGGAAATTGATTGATAGTTGAGGAAAAGGCTCTAGAATCTCCTTAAGAGAGGTTGGATGAAATCTTCTTGGTAAGGCCTAGAAATTTCGTCCAAAGGCTCATGGATGGAGGCATGTGGGCTGCTTGGTCACCAAACAGAGGGATTAGGGTTTCCACCCTTAGACCCTAACTTTGGCTCTAAGCTACCTTAGCTATATTAAGAGCCTTAAACCCTCACAATTTTGTGACCTACTTCTTGAGAATACTTCTGACCGAAATTCTCTTCTCCTCTCTCCATAATCCTAAGTTGCTTGCCTTGGGTGTGAAACATTAGAGGAGCGACACTAGTGACGCTTGCTACCAAAAGTTTGAAAGAAAAAAAATCAAGGTTGTTTACTACATAAATCTTCAAGGTTAGTATTTCTTAGTCTTATGAGTTAGTTAGTTCAAAGGAAAAGTGTTGTACTCTAGGGTTCATAGTATGTTGTTTTGCTTGAAAGATATAGATCAAACTAGGTTGCATGTGCCCTAATTAATTGAAATTGGTTTTTGATTATTTTCTGCTTATGGCATTGAACTTGTAACCCCAAAAACACATCAATACATGCCTATGTATTGTAGAAATTTTATCTTATATGGTCGTGTCACATGTTCTACTATGTGTCACTTCGCCTTTAGACTCCAAAAGCACGTTCCACATCCTTACAAGATAATTTCTATCTCCTCCTGAAGTTGGTTCCACTGGGTGTCAAAATGACTTCACGAATGTGAAATACGTATTATATATTTCATCCATAAGGTAATTCCTAAACTTATATTCATTTCTATTCATTGTCAAAGGAGCATTCAGGGCCTTTCTTAACAAAATATCTTTGAATATTGGTGATTGATCATGTACGTTGATGCCATTGTTGGAACCTGCAACCCCGAAAAATGCATGCTAAATCCACAATTCTTGGGAAGCAACAACCTTTAATACCAATGAAGATGCTCCGTTATGACCACTTGCAAACTGATCTCTCCACCTCTGGGAATAATTTCTTTAATCCCAATGTATGCAATCAATGCTTCTAATCATACCAGGAAAACCATGTCTCGTTTCATGTGTCGTATGTAATTTAACGAAGGTTTACGCAAATAAATATCATTGATTGTTTTAACAACACCTATTGATAATCTATACAAACTTTCACCTTCATTTCTTTTAGACATTCTTATATAAATGTGTAACATCCTGTTTCGAAAAGTTTCATATTTCCCGATTACGGACAATTATGGATCAAGTAAAGGCCTAAGACTTCAAGGGAATAGGGTTTAGACCCTATTGGATGTTGATAATATTGGTTATGCGATCCAAACCCTTGGTTTGTTTTTTGGAGTCAAAGGGTAAAATGGGAAAAGTGACGTTTCAGACTTCTTTCATGGAATAAGGACTTTAGCTTGGTATGTTTTAAGTTAAAAGTAATTAGATAGGATTTTAAGGCTCTTCAATACATTTCCGTGCATATAAAGAGCCCCGAAAACAGAGTTGAAACGAAGAACTTATGGTTGTTTGAAGTTAGGCATAGGGAGTCTGGTAGTACGATGGTCGTACACAAGGGAGTATGTTGGGCGTACATGCTGAGGGTGGGACGGGTTTTTAGTGGAGTACGTTGGGCGTACCCAAAGTTACACTGGGCATAATTATGAATTGTAAAAACCCTAATTTCGTGGTTTTAAGACCTATTTAAGGTCTCTAACCCCTTATGGGTCCTTCCTACCGTGAGCCTCCACCCTTTTAAGCCTCTAACTCGAAACCTTAGCCTCTTCTCACTTATTTTAAGCCTTGGCATCATTTATGAGTTTATTTCTCCATTAGAAGGTGGAATCTTGAAGAATAAGGTGGTGAAAAAGTGTATGGAAGAAGGATTCAAGCATAGAACCAACAAGATTACATCATTTCTAGACCTTTTGAGTAAAAACCTTCAAACATGCTCATTAGTTTCATAAATCTTGTTAATTTTCATATTGTCACTTTTTGGTCACTTTAGTGCATAAAGTTTAGATCTTACAAGTTTGTAACCTTGTTATGGATAAAGTTGGAAACTTTATACATCTAAACATTATATTGATTCAGATATGAATGTTGGAGACTTGGACTTGATGGATTAAGTTGAGAAAGTTGCGTTTTTTTGTCCCTTTGAGACTTAAATATTAGATCTTGGTTATTTGGACCATCCTAATGGATAAAATTGGAAAATTTATCCATTATGGAGCTATTAAGAACCAAAAACATATGATACTGGTCCTTCTATCCCTCCATGCAAGAATCATGATGTCTTAATGGATTATTAAATTAAGGTTTTAGCTTTTGGACCTTTTCTAGCCATGGAAAGTCATAAAGTTGGAAACTTTATGACTTAGAACGATGTTTTGATTCTAGATATGAAATTGGATGCAAGTTTTCTAAGGAATGCACACTTAATGAGAAGATTTGGACCCATGCGGAGTACAATGGGTGTACCAAGAGGTACGCTACGCATACTGGGTTAGAACACCGTGGTTTAAGCGAGTCACGACTATGCCCATCATAGTGATTAAGTACGCAGGGCACACTCGGTCAATTTGACTTTTTGGACTTGAATTTGACTAAGTTTGATATAAGGTTATTTTGGGTATTTTGAATGGTAGGTTGAGTTTGGGTCACTGTTTATTGCTAAAGTGACTAGTAGAGGCAGCAGTTGGAGCAGTGATTTGTCCATCTATATTTTCAGACTGTGAGGTGAGTCTCTTCACTTTACTCGTGGTTAAAGGCACCAATGTCGGCCCATTGGGTTATGTTGTAGGATAATAGTTGTCTATGTGACATTTGCTTATATGTTTGTATGTATTTGTTGTCTTTGTGACTCTTGCTAATATGACTGTATGTTTTATGTATGTAGGTTTGATACGGACCCAACACAACTATGTGCTATTATATAGAGTCATTATGGACTCGGGGTTGATACGGACCCGACACAGCTACTTGTTGTCATATGGGTTGATACGAACCCGACACAGCTACATGTTGTCATATGGGGTTGATACGAACCTGGCACGACAACGTGCTGTTATATGTATATGTGTAGTGTATGTGGTACTTTAGGGAACTCACTAAGTTTCATGATTACAGTTTATGTTTATGGTTTCAGGTACATTTGTTTTCAAAAGGAAAGGTATGGCTTGATCGCACTGCATCCCTTGGAGTTTTATTCCGCATTACATGTTTATAAATTACTTTGATGTTTTGAGAATATTTTGACTCTGATCGCCTTTTGGAACAATGAATGAATGACTTTAACTTATTTAAAATGTTTACTCGGTATTTTTGGGACATTACAAATCATCAACAGAATCGGGTAACTCCCTGTAAGCCATCAATCAAATTGTTGCACTATATTTCTGCAACCCTATGAATCTTCACCTACGTCTACCATCATATCTCAATTGGAAAAACCATACCTAAACATATATTTAATAGGTAAAAGTATGTATTTAGTTTGTATAAAAATATATTTAATATGTATAAATATGAAAGAAACGATACTTGTTTTCCAAGACGTTAACTATCCTTACATACAAATTTATACTCAAATGTAACCTTCATTTGAAATCATTTGACTGGTATACACAATTATCCGCAAAACAATCATAATAAAGACGTCTGTGTCCTTCTTCACGATTTCTATTTAACCTCGCACTTCTTGTTAGTAAAGGAGGTACATCTTTTTCTAGTAGCTCATTAGTGTAATACTTGTACATCATGATGATGAACACATCATCATCGGAGGAGGACAAGTCAAATGTAAAAAAAATGTTGGAAATTTGTATAAAAATATAAGAAAGATGAGTGTTGTGTGTGAAAAAAATAAATGAAGTTGAGTTATATTTATAAGAAAAATTAATCTTTTTTTTATTCTTATATGACCATTTGGAATGGTCAAATGCACAACTACTGGTCAAAAAATGCACGACTACCAATTTAATTTACATGTTAAGATACGTTGTAGTGGTAACGAGGCTTAACACGATTTGAACCTGAGATGGTGTTCTTTTAGCCTTAACAACTTTAAAAACATTATACGTAGGATCCTCCACTGCATGGAGGACCAGTACCATACAACCTATTTACTTTACTATTTTATTATTTGTATATATTTGTTGGGTTTTCTAAATTACTTGTATAAGAAATTCACACTTATTAATGTTCAATAAGTAGAGTATTTGATTTTGAAAAAAAAAATTACAAATCTAGCCATAATTCCTAATCATTTTTCATTTAATAGCCAAAAGTAACATACCAAACAATAAACGATTAAGGAAACCTAATCTAAAGCCTATGGTTTTCTCTAAATCTGATGGTAATAAACCATGGTTTAGAGCTTATGGGCTACGGTTATTGAGCTCATCTACGGTATGAAGGTTCATTAGCCTAAAATATATAAAGGTAGAAAATTTCATTTCGGTCGTTTTTTTATGCACGATTTAGAGCTTATGTGATATGGATTTGGAGCCCATCAACGGTATGGGGTCCATTAGCCCAACATATATAAAGTTAGAAATTTTTATTTAGGTCGTTTTTTGGTGTTTGAAGCTAGTGAAACGCTCTCCAATAATGGCTCCGAACAACAATTAATTTTTTCTCGTAAACTTTTTTTATTTTCCTTCTATCGTTTATCTTGAAAGGTAATAGTAGTGGGCATATCTTTTTTTGCAAAAAAAAAAAAAAAAAAAAAAAAAAAAAAAAAAATTGTAGATGTGTTATGTCATCTACGGTGCACAAGCTACTGATGCACAGAATGTGCATTAGCAGTTTGTACACCATAGATAACATACCACATCTATAGTTTTCGGACATAATTTCGTTATTGTTCTTGTTTTTGTTTTTTTTTTTTTAAATTTCTAATATACATTGTGATAAAGTATTATTATGTGGTATGATATTTTGGGTTGATTCGGTACTTTAATCGAAATAGGAGTTGGATGCCATCAACGAAACAGGAGTTCGATCAACGAAATTGTCGTCAACTTCAACCAAACAAAAAAAAAGTAGCTAACAGAGGGAAACAATAGGTTTGTAGCTTTTAGCTACGGTTTTGTTCATAACAAGCATAAAGTTCATCCAAATACCAAACAATAACTTGGTTGATAGCACATCATATGTGAGTATCTTCACCTACGGTTTTGTCAAATTTTTAATTTTTTTAATTTTTTTTTTAATTGGAGGTCAAACCGTAGTAAAGTGACGAAACCGCAGGCAAATTAGTCTAGGCTATGGTTTGGTTGGCTATTTTTGACTATTGGCAAATTTTTGGTTGTTAAGTGAAAAGTCATTAGCATTTTAGTTAGATTAGTGATTTTCTCTTTAATTTTTTATTAGGAAAAACATTTGAGGGGAGAGAAATGATTTCAATATTATGCAGAATGAGAATAACAAGGAATATAAATAGTTGCTAATAATTCCGAACACTAAAGAATATATAAAAGTAACATCTGTTCTTTTCGAATTATCATCCTATTGCTAAATGCTAATAATAGGGTTTCCAATCCTCCCTAATAAATGAAAATAATTTTGCCACATGTCACTCTTTCATTAACTTGGACACATGTCATTTTTTGGTATTTTTGAATAAATGTTTTTTCCATGTGTCATTTTCTCATTGTTTATCTTTTTTTAATTAACACATCATATTTAAACCTTAATTATTAATTGCCTTATTTAAAAATAATAATTAAATTACAATATTACAACTCATATTATTGAATATGTTTCATTTTAAATTCAAATTTTAAATTTTAAATTTTAAATTTAAATAATTTTTTTGTTTAATCCTTCATATTTAATTTTTTTGTTTTAATAAACCCGTATAACATACGGGCGTCACAACTAGTGACAAAATAAAACAATAAAATAAAGGGCTAATACCAAATTACCATTTTTTTTCAAATGTTATTTAATTTTGACCACCTTATAAATAAATAGCCAACATAACCGTCAGTTTTGAAATTGAGTACTTTCATATTGGTTATTTAAGAAAAAAAAAACTATTACAAAATTATAAGAAATTATCTTATTCTGTTTTCGCTATAAATCAAATGTGATAACTAAGTAACTAACCGACTTCACAATTTAGTTCGATTTCAATTTCTGGTTTCTTCTGTTTTGGTTTTGTTCATTTTGGAGTTTTTTGTTTTTTGTTTCTTTTCACCCATAAATTGATAAATCATAAATATGAAGTCAACTATGGGCCTTGTATACAATGTATACTTGTATAGTACAAAAAATGAGGTGGATTGGGCCTGTTACCCTTTGTGTGGGTCAGCTCATTACCTGCTTAAAGTCTACATGCTTTTTGTCTCTTACCCAAGAACAGAAAGCTGAAACTTTTTCTTTGATAATAAGCACAAGAAAACTAAATTTCAAATTTGGCCTAAAGTTCGTTTACTCTTTAAAATATCCAATATCTTGACTTTATTCTGTTTTAGACTTATTTCATTTTAAAAATAGAATTAATTTTTATCTATTCATTGTTATAACATAGAAAATCGTTTTATTCCACAAAAAACCATACATGTTGTATTTTTTCTTTTCCGTTTTAGATTTTTTTTCCTAAATAAACTAAACTTAAACATATTACTTGATATTTCATTAATGAAACTGGTTACGAATAGGTAACCCTATATCCATAACTCACATTTGTCCTAAGCATCGATAACTAAAATAATAATTGAGTCTAAAACTCTATGTCATGCTTCTGCTTCATCTTGTTGTAAATCACATTGAGTCTCCTGAAATGACTTCCATTTTAAACATTAGAAATATAAACTTAATAAGAAATATTAAAATGAAATTATGATATTATGATGATGATTATGAAGCTCCTATGTTTTACCTTTGTCCCAAAACTTTTGCACAAGATTGAGTTTATTTTTAAAGGCTGTTCCAAGGTTATTTTCACTAGGTCTATGGTATTTTTATTTTTAATAGTACTGTGATAGTTTTGCAAGTAAGTTGTTATTATTATTATTTTTTTTTTACCTTTGAGACTATTTTGTCTCAACTATTTATCAACATTTTATAATGGTACTAACTATATTGATGTTATATGTATGGAGGATTTTAGACATTAGTTACTTTTTTTTTTTTTTTTTTTTTTTTTTTTTTTTTTTTTTTATCTTTGTAACATCCAATATTAAATCACATCTCCTCGACATTGTATGGATAAAGGATCTCAGACATTATCTTCACATGAACCATAACGGGATATCTAATATTGATTGGAATGTCAAACATGAATCAAGATATATTCTCTTACACATTTCCATTCAAGCATAGGAAACAACTTCCCTTATTTATCTTTCATTGTTTACAGTGCCTATGGTGGTCACTTAGGCCTCATAATAACCATGAATAAACTTAGTACTCATTATAAAACATAGATAAGTAATGAAAAGCATGGAAATGAATTTATCCAGCCACTTTGTGAAAAGTTAATACATACTTGAGACAAAAAGGGCTTAAAGGTAAAAGATAACAACTTAAATGAAAAAATGTCCAACTACACTATTAAAATAAATATACCATCAAACCTTACGAAAATAGTCTTGAGATGACCTTTCAAAACAAACCAAATCTTGTGAAAACAACCTTGGACCCAATATGGTGTACAATAGCAAAATTACATTTCAACAGTTCATACTAAGTTTATTTTCCTAATGATTGAAGAAGAAACTATTTTGATTGGACCTAATATGGTGTACAAGAACCTAGAGTTTAGAATCAGTTATTCTTCTAGGTAGTCGCTACTCAAGATACATATGAATTAGGGGAAGTTTGATTTATTTTGAAAAAAAAGTTTTAAGTCTATACTCTGCCGCCTCTGTACGTACAACAGATCACATTCATGACGATTTGCTTCCTAATATTGGTTCTAAATTTCTTCCTCTTTCATTCTCCTTCTTCTTCTCTAGTGATCTTTATTCATTTGTAAGTGTGAGAGAGAGGGCTATTTGGAAACCTTTGCTCAGGCGGCAGCGACGACTCCAACATCGACAACTCCGACATCCAACCGATGATAGAGTCACATTGGGAAGAATTCAATAATTTGTTAAAGAGAGAAGAGTAGGTGGGGTGGGGTTGAATTTATTTTTATTTTTTTTTTTCCGTTAAAAAACATACTAAACATAATTAAAAGAAATAGAATACAAATAATAATAATGGCAAAATAGTTATTTTAAGTCGTTTCAAATTTCGAAGGTTCAAACCACGATAAAAAAACATTTTGTGGACCAATGATGATAATATAAAACTTTTTGGACCAAAATGGTCATTTTTGACTAACCATATAAACCAAATTTGCAGTTTTATCTTGATTATTTCAATACTTTCCAAAAATATCATTTTCACCGTAACTAGCATGTATGTCACGTTGTATTATTTGTGTTTCTTATGATTCTTTAGAAGTTAAGTCCAAGAAGAAACGCGAATGAATAGAAAATGACTAGAGAGGGGAACTCAGAAAGGTGCATGAAGTTACTACATTATAGCTCTTATTTGTCACCACAAATACCATTGAGTTTTTGGTAATTATCCTCAATAAATACTATACCATTTATTTAAATGTACCAACTTTTTTTATATAATATTAAATTCTTAAATATTTCCACAAAATTACTTATTATGTAAATAAAAAGTATAATATTTGACTTAGGAACAGTTTTATAAAATAATAGAGGTGGCAATCCAGCAATTTGGGTAACAAGTCATAATGTTTGATCTAATTTCAATGTATATTATAATGTTATAAAATTTTAAATAAAATAAAATAAATTATATTATTAGAATAATAATAATAGTAATTGAATAAAACAAATTATGAACTTGTATCATTATAAGTACATTTAGGGATTGCTCTCCGGTTTGAGTCGTTGGAAATAAAGCATAAATTAATAAATAGGTGTTTTAAAATATTACTATGATTGTTGAGTAGAAATATAATGAAAAAGTACTTTTAAGAAGCCTGTCGATCCAAAAATAGTTGGAACCCGAGAAAAAAAAAAAGGCCCACATAGACTTTTTATTTTTTATTTTTATTTTATTTTTCTCTTTATACTAAAATAAATGGCAAAAATCCTTTTGTGCGTCACACTAACAAGCTATAGAATGAAAAATCACAAACAAGATGAAAGATAATTCACCTTAAATTGGGTTTCAATGGTTGAATTTAAGTCACTTAAAGTTATAGTTTATTTCCAATACAACAAACAAGTAAATTTTCATATAATATATTTAAAAACAAAACAAGCTAAAAAGATTTCCAGAATCATTTTACCGAAATAATACCAATTTCTTATTGATTTAAAAAAAATGTAAACCCCAATAATTTTAGTGGATTGAACAAAGGTGACAAGTGTCATGTGTATAGACCTTATATCTATATTCCCAAAAAATCCACGTTAATCCGTTTGAAGTTAAACCTCTCCCCTTCGTCTCTTCCCTTTGTTTCTCCCTCCAAAAGTTTCCTCCTCACTTTGCTTCCATGGCGGTGGCAGAACTAGGCCATGCTTACACAACGACTGACTTCAGTAATTCGCGCTTCCTCACTTATGTCTCATCGTCCACTCGTCTCTCCTATCACCGCCGCCTGAGTTATCGGAATCTCCCTCGAACTCCGACTACTGCTATCCGTTGTTCAGTTACCTCCGAGTAAGCTTCTTTCTACTGTCACATCTAGTATGATTTTTAGGTGGTTTTTGTTGATAATTGTGTTTGTGGTTAATTTTATAGCCAAATTCAAGCTCCGGTTGGTATTGATTCGAAACAAAAGCCTGATTGTTTCGGTGTATTCTGCCTCACTTATGATCTAAGTGATCTGAAGGCTGTAAGTTTTTCGACTTCCGTTCCTTGCTATTTATTTCATTGTAGCTATTTTCATAAACCCCCGGTCCTTAAATCAATTTCATCTCCTGCTTATTTCAAAATCTGACGTACATTTGATTTTCCTCGGTTACTCTTTGCAAGTATTAGATGATTGTTTGTTATTAACTAGTAATAGATGAGGATTACAATGATAATTTCATTTCCGAAAAAGTCTTAATATCTGAATTTTTACATCTTGCTAAATCTGAACTTCCATAATTGCGTTGATGAATAAATACAGTTATACACATCTGGATAAACAGACAATTAAACATTGCATATCCTTACTTTTTGATTAAATTCTCTACTCCCTCTGTCCCAAAGGCCAAATCTGTTATTGTACAAGTTCTGATGTATTATGTTCTTTGCGGATGCACATTTTCAGGAAGATCAAACAAAATCATGGAAGAAAATGATTAATGTTGCAGTCTCAGGTGCTGCTGGGATGATATCCAATCATCTACTCTTCAAGGTAACAAATTGGTTCTCCTTTTTTGTATATAAAAATCTAGAACCTCTGAGATAGATCTTTACATATGTTGCATTAAAATCACAGCTAGCATCAGGTGAGGTTTTTGGCCCAGATCAACCTATTGCCCTCAAACTTTTGGGATCTGAACGATCATTTGGAGCTCTTGAAGGTAATGACTAGTCTTATTTAGTGTTGTAGTTATGTCCAAAATTAACTTCATGATGAAATGGTAATAACTAATAACTAATAACACAGGAGTGGCAATGGAACTTGAGGACTCTTTGTATCCATTATTGAGAGAAGTAAGCATTGGCATAGATCCATATGAGGTATTTGAAGATGCAGAATGGGCTCTTTTGATTGGAGCTAAACCTAGAGGCCCTGGAATGGAAAGAGCCGATTTGTTAGACATTAATGGCCAAATCTATGCTGAACAGGTTCTTTCAAATCTTTTCCGCTTCACTCAAATTTAATTTCTTGAAAATCATATAATCTAAATGGAATTTATGATAGGGAAAAGCTCTCAATGCTGTTGCTTCACGTAATGTCAAAGTCATGGTTGTAGGAAACCCTTGCAATACCAAGTATGGAATTTTAAATATGGCTTTTACATTTTTTTTTTCCGATGAATATGTGAAATAATAATAATAATAATAATAATCTTATTGTATGTCACTTGCAGTGCTTTGATTTGTATGAAAAACGCTCCAAATATACCTGCAAAGAATTTTCATGCTTTAACTAGACTAGATGAGAATAGAGCAAAATGCCAGGTATTAAAAAAGTAACTTTAACCAAGTTTTAAAATATATACACAACTTTTTACTAATTCTTTATTCTTTTATGCAGTTGGCTCTCAAAGCTGGAGTTTTTTATGACAAAGTCTCTAATGTCACCATTTGGGGAAACCACTCGACTACTCAAGTAACCAAACGAATTTTAATTTTTTATTTTAATTTTTAGTGTTGTGTTTTATTTTCTGAATGTAATTTGTTTTTTTTTTTAGGTTCCTGATTTTTTAAATGCTAAAATACACGGGATTCCTGTCCCTGAGGTTATTACAGATAGGAAGTGGTTAGAAGAGGACTTTACCAAAATGGTTCAAACTGTAAGAGTAGATTAACTTTTCTTTATTTATATTATATATATTTTTTTATACTTTTTAGTAGTGAATATTGGAAAATGTTTTTTTTTAGAGAGGTGGTGTTTTAATTAAAAAATGGGGAAGATCTTCAGCTGCATCAACTGCTGTTTCTATTGTGGATGCAATAAGGTCTCTTGTAACACCCACACCCGAAGGTGATTGGTTTTCAACTGGAGTAAGTTTCACCCACTTTTTTTTTTTTTTTTTTTTTTTTTTTTTTTTAATATTAAAATAGTTACTATGTTAATTTTTTACAATTGTAAAATGCAGGTTTATACAAATGGAAATCCTTATGGAATAGCAGAAGATATTGTTTTTAGCATGCCCTGTAGGTCCAAGGTATGTACAAATGTTTAAATTATAAATTAATTTAAATATTTATTTATATTAAATCATACAAATGTGAATCCCTTTTGTTTTTTTTTTATAAATTTCAAATCCATTAAAATTTTATTTTAATGGTAGGGGGATGGCGATTACGAGCTTGTGAAAGATGTCATATTTGATGACTACCTTCGTAAGAGAATTAAAAAGGTACTCAAAATCTTTCGTATTTACACTTTATTATAACATTTAAATATTTAATGCTAAAATTTGGATTTTTTTTTTTATTAGTCGGAGGATGAGCTGCTAGCTGAGAAGAAATGTGTAGCACACTTAACAGGAGAGGTAATTATGGAAATACTTAAGATTTTTAATTTGTAAAATGTAAAATCATAACATTATTTTGTTGTATTTTTGTAAAAATTTCAGGGAATTGCGGTATGTGATCTACCTGAGGATACGATGCTTCCAGGAGAAATGTAGAAGAGTACTACAGTTGATCATCTTTTCATATACAGTGATACTGAGATCTCTGGTAAAAAGAATTAGAATCATGTTTATGAAATGTTATTGAACGATTATAGGTTTGGCAATAAGGGGGCAATTGATGCCATGTTGTTATTAGTTTGAGGTTATTTATAATTATGTTTTAACTCCTTTTCCCTCTCATGTCATGTCGTCTTTGTACATGTATGCTATATATTCTACTTGCTCTTCTGTTTTTGGAGACTCCAAATTAATTACAAAGTCGTGATTTAATCTAGAAAACACAAGTTCAGATGTTATTTACTAAGCATCATCCAGAATTTCTTGTTTGTTTAACTTTGATGAATTGACTATCTCTTACCTCTTTTTTTCCCCACCAATTCAAAATATAATATTAGGGATGAGGATCGGGCCTGGAACCGGGACTACTCCAGTTCCAAATAGCCCTGTCGAAAATACTCGATATCCGAATTACCCGTCCGATTTTTTCGGGTATCGGGTAACCTGATTTTTTTTAGGGTTGGGTAAAGGGTACATTGTTTGGGTTTCGAGTATACCCGAATTATTTTAAAAATTCATTTTTTTTAAGTTTGTACTATATAGCAGGTATTTGATCACGTCTAAATTAACTATCATTATTGTAAAACATGAATCTATTTATTTATTATAACAATATGACACTAACAATATTAAAAGTAATTGTTTATATATCATCATTTTCTTTAAAACTTAACTCTTTTTTAGATTATAGTTTTTATTGCAACTAACAAACTCATTATCTTGACGAAACTTCAGAACATGGCAAAACTTATGGCTACAATTATCTTAAACATTTTAAACTTTTAAATTAAGATCTTTAAGTATTTGTTTTTTAATATCTTATTAGATTAGATTAAGTTGTTAAAAAATTACTTAATATCTCAGGTATTATTGATTAAAAAATCTCAATGTTCAAAGCTTAAATAACTTCATTTATGTCTTGTTTGTTTATATAAACAAGACTAATAAAACACGACATATTTATTTCATTAAATTTATTTTCAAGTGAAATTCAAAAAAAAAAAATTATATATTTCGGGTAATACCGAATTACCCAAATTCGACCCGATATCCGAATTATCCAAATCCGAATTACCCGAATTTAGTTTGGGTAGGGTAATGAGTATTTTTTCTAACATGAAAAACCCGAATTACCTGATCAATACCCCTAGTTTCAAATAGGAACCCGGATATGAATGATTTCGGTTCCTAAAAGTTTGGAACCGATTGTGATTGGTTCTGTTTAGAAGCAAAGTAACGATGGATTTGAATAACTTTTGGATTATTGATAAAATTAGCTATGAAAGTGTTGGTTTTGACTTTGTCACCTTTTTGTCATTGAACATAAAAATGAACTAGATTAAAACTTGAAGTCTCTAAATTGTCATCGTATAGCAAAATTTGACCTATCTTTATCCATGTAGCTCCAAGGTAAAGTTTGTCTTGTTTTCCTTTTTAAAATATTTTCATGGTTATTGATTATTATTTGGATTATCACTTAGTTTTGGAAACAAACTTTTCATAATGTGTCATTTCTCGTTAAATATGTCAATCCTTTTTTAAATTTTACATTTTTGGTCTATAATTTATTTTATATTATAAAATGGTCTTATTTTAAAATTTTATTATGAATTCGTCGTAAATTTACAAATTTATTTTGTTTGAACTTTCTTATGACTTTTTTATAATGGTTTATAAAATTTATTTCTTTTTAAGGTTTTTTCCATTTTTTTTAGAAAAATATGTAAAATATTTTCTTATTTATATATTTTCCAAATTTTGCATTATCTCATATGCATAAGCAAACCAAGTTTTGCGGATGATTTTATGACACTTGGATTCGATGAAATAACAAATATGATTTAAAATCAAAAAACAATAAAACAATAACTAATCATTGTTTTATTATATAATATGATTTTAAATTGTATTTGTTATTTCATCAAATCCAAATGTTTTACAATCATTTGTAAACAGAAGGATTTTAGATAGGAACATATTAATCGAATATTCAAATATTAAAATATTGTATAGATAAGATTTATCTATTGGGACTTATCTTTGTATGTAATATATATATATATATATATATATATATATATATATATATATATATAT
This sequence comes from Lactuca sativa, assembly GCF_002870075.4. Classification (NCBI taxonomy): domain Eukaryota; kingdom Viridiplantae; phylum Streptophyta; class Magnoliopsida; order Asterales; family Asteraceae; genus Lactuca; species Lactuca sativa. The sequence continues at coordinate 28,679,814 of NC_056630.2, read as the reverse complement.
ATATATATATATATATATATATATATATATATATATATATATATATATATTTTGATTGTGTGACATCCTCATTTTTACGGTCAGAAAATACCGATTTCGTTTATGCTTTTTAATAAAAATCAAAGTAACTTAAAAAAGTGTTGCGGAATTTGTTCTCAAAACAAAATACGATATAAATTTATCAAATTATTTCTTAAAAAAATGTATTTTCATTACATTACAAAAACTCAGGATGTCAACCATCGATACAGACCATAAGCATAAACTAAAAGAAATAAACATCTTAGGCCACAAAACATATTCTGGCCTTAAATCCATAATTTGTCGTCAAGTCATCCAACTATGCTTTTGCCACTACCTGTAATACAAGAAACTGAGTGGGTCAGGCTGGGGAGCCTGGTGAGCATATATGGTTTTTAACCCACAATAAATAAGTTTATTATTTCAACAATCATTAACCCGATTACATGTTCCCGTTATCCTCACGTTACGTCCCTAAGCATCTATCATAAGGGACCTATCCTAAGGAATTTCATCGGGATGGACACTACTGCTAAGGGGATTCCTCAGCCATAAGTGTTTGTAAGGCAACCATGGGGGATGGAGTACGCCGGTGAACACTTCGTTCACAAACACCTACAGGTTGTGAGCATGCTAGCGTTCCACTGGACTTCCTAGAAAAGTCCGTGATCGTCATCCATATTCCGCTAGATGATTGGAACAACGTCAACATTGAGGCCTCTCATCATTTTATTTCACCACACACCAACTATTTTATCTACCCATGTTCTACCCAACATATTTGTAGATATAAAATACATACATGGTCCAGATCTGTAAAACAAAGCTTACATCTTTTATCCAACATAACTTTCAAAGCATAAAATACATATACGGTCTAGATCTGAAGAAAAAGTTCAGATCTGAAGGAAAGAAGTTTAGATCCTTCATCCAACATAGATCTCAAAGTATACAGTCTAGATCTGAAGAAAAAGTTTAGATCTAAGATGAGGAAGTGTAGATCTGAAGGAAAAAGTTTCATATCTGAAAGAAAGAAGTATAGATCTTTCATCCAGCAAACATTTCAGGTAAACAGATAATGTGACATCCCCATTTTCACAGTCAGAAAAGACCGATTTTGTTTATGCTTTATAAAAATCAGAGTACCTCTTTTAATAAAAATGTTGTGGAATTTGTTCCTAGTAAAACATGATAAATACGTTATCAAAGCACTTCCAAAGAAAAATATTTTTATTCATTTTGAAACATTTGGGATTTCATCGTCAATACAGAAACATAAGCATAAACAAAACTTACATTCATTATCACTAGTGATTTATATCTCTTTAATCTCTCAGTGTAATGTGACTTCATATCAACACCTGTGATATAAATAAACGGAGTGGTTCAGGTTGGGAAACCTGGTGAGTACATAGGGATTTCAATCCCACAATTTTATACAATATATATAGTTTAAAATTCACAAAATATACAATTTCACTATATATATAAACAACTCTTATCCCACCCCGTCGATCCTCACAACAAGACTATCCATACTCTCGGACCTAAGATTAGTCGTTTTACCTAATCCATACTCCCGGATCAGAAATGAATGACTTTACCTAATCCATACTCTCGGACTAGGGACGAATGACTAATCCATACTATCGGATTAATGATGAATGATTATGCCTAATCCATACTCTCGGACTAGGGACAATGACTATGTCTAATCCATGCTCCCAGATCAATGACATATACTAAGGTTTTATTCTCTGAGTATAATTCACTCGTACTCGTAAGAAAACACTATCCAATATTCCTCATAATTAATTTAGGTTTACTCTTTATCCTAAATCAAAATATATAATCAGGTATGTTCTTTAACAAGTATCTTAGGAAACATCAAATAATTCGCACATAAACATATATTTAATACTTCAATCGATACTTGTATTAAAATCATGTTCATGAAAGGGACTATGCACTCACACATCTTCAACAAATATTTAACTCTTTAACATATATTTAATACTTTAATTAATACTTGTATTAAAATCATGTTCATGAAAGGGACTATGCACTCACTTAAAAAGGTGGTGATTCCGAACTCAGACAGCGCTTCGCTTCTTAAAAATAATTTCCTTCGACGAAACCTAGTATTATTACCATTAGAGTTTAGTCTATTATTTGTCGAGACTAATTAATAGTCTAGCTATTATTACTATTATATAAGCGTTAAACAATACTTATATAACCCATAATAATAGCCCAAGTACTTATTATAAGTTCCTAATAACGTTACTATAATTAAATAAACGATATATTAAAAATAGTATAGGCGTAGCTCACTTACAGCAGGTTTTATAGAGAATCGGGCTTTGCTTGGAGCAGCGTTCCTGAGCTGAAAAGCTCTTCCTCTCGGAGCCGTCGAGCACTCCGGGGCTTCCGCCTCGTGCTAGGGAGGTTCCCTAGGCTTTTTTTTGGGGGGAGGGGGGTTTCGGGGCTAGAGAGAGAGAGAGAGAGAGAGAGAGAGAGAGAGTAAAAAGAAGAAAAAATGGGAAATGTGTGAAGAAAATGAGGGTGGGAGCGGTTCTACTTATAGGGTGAAAATGGCTGAACTTGGTGCCACATGTCACCATCTAGTAGCAAGACTTGGGGAGAAAGCAATGGCCAAGATTGTGCCACATCACCCATTTTCGCACAGCACACTTCCGACTTCTAAAATCCTTAACTTTCACATACGACCTCCGTTTTTGACGTTCTTTATATCAAAGCGTAGGTAAAAATAAGATCTACAACTTTCATTTTGACTCCGTTAGCTAATTCTCGACCGATCTTAAATTTAACAGTATGAGGAGATTATACTGTTAAATGTCCGCGTAAAATTCATAACTTCTACATACGGACTCTGTTTTCGTCATTCTTTTTACCGTTGAGTTCCTATTAATGATATATTCAATTCTCATTTACGTCGCATAGGCCAAAAACCGCTCAAACTAAAATTCGAGTTTCGGGTCGTGCACTGTTATGCCAAATCTTAGAAAATTCATAACTTCCTTATACGAAGTAAGATTTGGGCGTTCTTTTTTTGTATGTTCTCGGTTTAACATATACTACAACTTTTATCTGGATTGATAAGGCTAAAAAGTCCTTTATCAAAAATTCACTATTTACGTCTCCCGGTGCCGTGCCGGTTTTGCCGTAAAACTTCGACGGGCCATAACCTCTTCGTTATAACTCGGATTTCGGCGTTTTTTATATGTACGGAACCCTTGAGACATATTATAAAACTTGGTTAAGATTATTTATTCTAAATAATCTTTTGTCGAAAAGTCGTTTTCGACCCCTATTATCTCTGAATTGACTAGCCGGATCTGCAGGCGTTACAGATAACATATATTTACATATAGTACATAATTTATATAAAATACTTCATATCTATATGTAAGATGAAAGTGACTATAAACTCACCTGATAAGGAGTGATTCAGATAGCACCTCGCTTCTAAAAATAATCTTCTTTGACGAAACCGGGAAGTTTGCTTGAAAACTGGGCTCTGCGCGGGCAGAGTTTCAAACCAAAAAACTCTTTTTCTTAGAGCCTTTGGGCTCTCTGAGGCCTTCTTCTAGTGCTAGGAGGTTTACCTAGGCTTAGTAGGGGGTTAGGGAGGTAGTGAAAGAAAGTAGAGAGAGTAAGGAGTTGTAAATTGGTGAAGAAATATGGCAGCCCTCGGCCTCCTTTTATAGCCTGCGAGGCCTCGATACATTGGGCGTACCTTAGACCTACGCTGGGTGTAATGCTTGATCCGTACACACGTGGCGAGACTTCGGTGGGGCGACGTGGCTTGTTGTGGACCGAGGAAAAAGTCAACACGCGAGGCGTACCTCCTTCGTACGTGGGGCGTAGTGCGAACGTTGAGCGTCCGAAGGTACACTGGGTGTACCCCTTCGCACAGCCTTCGTGATTTCCCACTCCGACTTCAAAAATTCATATCTTTCATGTACGAGCTCCGTTTTCGACGTTCTTTATATCCATGCGTAGGCGTGATCGTACTCTACAACTTTCATTTAGATAACTAAAGCTAAAAGTCGCTCTATCGTATATTCACTTTTTACGTCATGCAATGCCGTGCCTGTTCTATCCTGAAACTTCGACAAACCATAACTTCTTCGTTATAACTCGGATTTCGGCGCTCTTTATATGTCTGGAATCCTTGTCACGATCACTACAACTTTCTTCATAGATATCTGGTTTATCTAACATTTTATTCTTGACGCTTATTTTTATCTTTTGTTTGTTATATTATTATAAACAAGTAATAAGCACACAGAAGCACATAATTCACGTAATATTCAAGTAATTCATCTATATTACTTTAAAATGGGTTACAATGGTTGACCTAGACTATTACATCATCGCATCAATGCTTAGCCTCGAAACACAGGCGTTACATATATATATATATATATATATATATATATATATATATATATATATATATAATCATATAGAACCTACGGGTCTTTGTGTGGGAAATACGTTTTTTAATTTGGTATCAAAGCTTATCCTAGGGCTCTCATTCCTATCTATCCTTCTTTCATATCCGAGTACTGGTTTCCCCTTCCAGTCTCACCATGTCTACTTCTGCTTCAAACATCAACTCTTTCTAAGATCGCCACAACTATCACATGTAAGCTAAACTGATCGAACTTTTTGCTTTGGAAAGCACAAGTGGTGCCCATTCTTAAGGGTGTTCAACTATTCGGTTATCTCGATGGTTCGATTGAATCTCCCCCTGCCAAAGTAACCATAGGGGGCTAGCGCTGAAGCACGGTAACAGTTAATCTTGAGTATAACTCATGGATGGTGCAAGATCAAGCAATTATTGGTGGTCTTCTGTCTTATATGATAGAAGAAATGCTGGCTCAACTTACCCGATGCACAGATACTTGAAGTCAACTATGGACTACTCTCGGCATCATGTTTTCAGCACAATATAGAGGTAACTCTATACAAATACGCACTCAATTATCAACAACCAGGAAAGGAGATTTGAGTGCAGCTGGATATTATTAAAAAATGACAACACTTGCTGACACAATTGCGAACATTGGCCATCCCATGACTAATGAAGAGGTTATTGGCTATATACTAGCCGGCCTAGGACCAAGTCACGGTGATCTTTTCACTGCCATCACAGTCCTCAATGATCAGCATAAGGTAACTTTTAATAACTCTGAAGCGTAACCCACTGCCACTAACAACATGACTGAGTTCACCTCTTCAGCAAATAGCGTGACTCACCAAGGTTCAAATCAACCGCGACGAAACTTGAATAACCCCAACAATAACCAGCAGTCCAATTACCGTGGGCCAGGTTCAAACAGAGGTCGAGGATGTGGCTTAGGCAATAGTAATGGTGGCCCAAGATGTCAAGTCTATTTCATACCTGGTCACAGTGCACTCAACTGTCGAAACTGGTTTAAGGACGCTTATCAAGCTGATGATTATCGTGGGGGTAATAGTGTCACTACAAGTCCTTACAATGGAGATCCAAATTGGTACATTGACACGGGGGCTACAGATCATCTCACTAGTGATCTAGATCGGCTTTCTGTCCAAGAATGTTACAATGGCAAGGATCAAGTACAGGATGCAAATGACACAGGTTTGAACATTTCTCATATTGGTCATTCTAAAATATCCGATTTAGGAAAACCTCTGGTTCTCAAAAATGTTTAACGTATCCCAAATATAAACAAACATCTTCTTTCTGCTTACAAGCTTGCTTATGATAACAATGTTTTTATTGAATTTCACACCAATGCTTTCTTTGTTAAGGACAAACTCATGAAGAAAATCCTTCTAGTCGGTAAAAGCAAGGGTGGTCTCTATTATGTTGTCGCAGTTGGAAATTTTCAAGTCTAGAAAACCAAGCCAAAAGAGTCTCGTACATGTAATAGTTGTATCTATACTATTATAACATTTTGGTAATGTAATTTTTGAGGATTATGCTACCCTAAAACTCCTTTGAGCCATGCAAATTAATGTAATGTTGAACTTACATCAAATATAATCACATAAATAAGCATATTAAAGATCCTATACATCCAGACCATAAACACTTCCCTAGGAAGCACCTTGACTGTGAACTACACTTGTGGGATGAGTTTGGCCGTGAACAACTTCTAAGGAAGCAATATGGTCGTAAACCACCTCAAGTCACCAAGCCTTGGCCGTGGACACCAATCTAGGCCATAAACCACCTTGGGTGGATCCCTTTTTGGCCGTAAACCCCTTAGGGGGATTCCTTTTGAGCGTAAACCCTTGTTTAAGGTCCATTTGGACCGTGAACCCTTCCCCATTTCAAGAATGTTTACGGATTATGAGTTGTAAATGCCTAATTCCAAGGTATATCTCAGTAATTCATGCATTACCCAACAGTAATCAAAGCAAACATCCTATCAACTTCCTTATCCCAAATAAAGGGGCCGTAAACCCCATTTCCTATTTCACACTTCATTTCCACATTCTATAAACTTTCGTGAATTATCCCAAGGAACTCCAGTCAATCTCCAGAAATCATTCTCTTCACCATTTCTTTATAATTCCTTGTAAGTAACTCTTATATGACTAGTAAATTCTCTACATTACTTTGTTATTTCATCATGATCGCACAAGATATTGTGTATTGATGTTCCTAGGAGATACTAAGTTTCCAAGAGTTGTCAAACACTTCAACTGTTCTAGGCTCAAACTTCTCACCACACCTCTTCATCCACACATTCTCCTACCCAAAGTGAGCTTCATAACCCTCTTTTTGATGTTTTCATGGTTTTAGTGGAGGATACAAGTCAAGGTTTTCTTTAAATATTGATATATTTGCTTGTTATACATGTATGCCAAGTTATATATGTGCTAAATCTATGAAAACTCCATATGAAATAGTCCTAGAATTCGAGATTTTGTGCAAGTTTCAAATGTTTGAACCATAATCTACTAATGATGTTTAGAATCAAGAACTAGTATGTTACAATATATGAGTCACAAATTTTTATGACAAAAACCATAAGGATTGCTTCAAAATTTACTTAAAACAAGTTGTTGGACAAAATATTTGGAAGTGGTTAGATTATGGAAATAATGATATCTTTGGGGGACCACTTTCAGCCATACAAATATACAAGGACTAGTTTGGATCATGGGATAAATTTGGGAAATTATTTAACATCTCAACTTCTAATGGACCAAAAATGAAATTTTTTGATAAACAAGGGCCTTTTTGAACATTTTCTCAAATATAAGTCTAAAATGAGCATTTTAGAAGAAATTGGCCATTTTCAACAATTCACCAAGTTTTGGGCCACTTATGACAGCTTTTGACAAATATGAGTCTTATTTTAATACTTCATAAAAAGAAGGGTCATTTTTGCCAATATCGACAATATCATATCATTTTTTATAAATATGATTCAATGTGGATTATTTTTCAATAAACAAAACAAAGCGATATACCTAGTCAACGATGCACAACTAATGTTACGAAACGAAAACGATATATCTATTCAACTAGTACAACTATTGTTATTTATTTAATAAATAACGGATTTCATCGATTTGCACAATAACCTGTTAGTATTCTAGTCAGACGCATCTCCAATATATATATATATATATATATATATATATATATATATATATATATATATATATATATATATATATATATATTAGTGTACGTTTAAAGTTCTGTAAAGAGTTATAACGAGAGTCTTCTGGAGGGAGAGCGGGAATTTGTGTATAGATCTATACGGGGTTGACACCCAGCACCTTCATTGTTAGCTACTGCTAGACCGGCCAGTGTAGGGTGACAAATGTCTTTAAATGAACCTGGGCACCTGAGAAACACCAAGACAGGTCTCTGTCATATTAGTATGGTTATAACGACCCACTTAGAATATAACCGTGAATTGTTTAGAAATAAACACAAGTTACACCTTTCGATTATAACAACGATTGTTTGGATACTTTAAACGAAGCTTTTACCACACAATTCTTAGGGTTTTAAGACTACTATTTTGTACATTAGAAAATATAGGATTTTCTGGAGGAAACGTTTGTATATGATTTCGAAAAGGATAAACCAACACACACAAGCAACTATACTTGATTGCAAACGAGACTTACAACTATTTTGACAAGAAAATATTGGATGTTCTGGTTTTCCAACTATCATAGATTTTTATACAAAATGCTTATGAACTCACCAACATATTTTATCTTGATGCTTTTCAAGCAACTTGTATTCTCATGAAATCAGTAAGCAGGTTTGTGGACCGCAGATGCTAAATTATTTTGATGTTGTTTGGAATTTACTCACCATTGTTTCTTTTGTGTAACTCAAGAACATAAACATGATGTAAAACAATGTAAGTTTGATATATTGATGTATGACGTTTGGATTTGCTATGTTTCATTTATATTCAATTGTTATGATACTGCGCAATGAAGTCGTCCGCCTCTGGACGTTTTCGCCGTGTGGTCCGGGGGTGTGACAGATTGGTATCAGAGCATTGTTTATAGTGAACTAGCATATCTAGCCATACAAGATATACAACTATAAATACAACGAGACTAAAACACTCTGACTAAAAGTATACATACTTGCTAGAACCGTATCATAACAAGAACAAAACAAAAGAACTCAGAGGTTGAACACTACAGTCAAACCTGGACAGTTATGTAATCATATATGGGATAAATATAGCCTGATCAACTATATTTATTTGAGATATGACCAACATGTGTTTAGGAGTGGTAGTGGTGTTGCAACAAGCCTAAAACCTCTCGACTCGTTATCCCAAAAATTTTAAGAACCAAACATAAACTATTAAAAATACTATAGGAGTATTTTGTCGCTTCGAAAATTTTCAACACTCTTCTTACGCCCCTACTCTCGTATAGACGACATGGCAGGATTTCATTTGCCAGGTGATCCCTATTTCCCTAATTAGGGAAATGGAGGGTGGATCGAAGAAGACTCATAGGAAGAACCTATGGAAGAACTTGAGGATGAAGATATCAGTGAGGGGGAAGAAGAAGAAGAAGAAGAGGTTGACGTGTCGGACGCCGAGTTCGAAGTCATCAACCCACCTTACGTCCATAGGGTACCTCCTCATCGTCTGAGCCCCAATGGTCCTATGCCCCCATGGGCTTATGACATCGAGAGATGTAACGCCTGTGTTTCCGGGCTTGCCATTTTTAGCAATGTAATGGTCTAGGTTAACCTTTGTAACCCGTTTTGAAATAATAAGATTGTATTATTTAAGTATTGTGTGTTTTGTGCTTAATTGCTTAATTATGTTCTTTGATTAATTAAGAATAAAGATAAGCGTCAAAATTTAAGTGTAAAATAAACTTGATATCTTTGAATAATGTTGTAGTAGTTGAAACGAGGTTTCCAAATATATATAGAATGCCCAAATCTGACTTCGTATGAGGAAGTTATGATTTATCGGAGTTTCGGCTTAGCGGTATGCAGCTTGAAATACTCGATTTGAGATCGAGCGGTTTTTAGCCGAAGCAATCTAAATGAGGATCGAAGGTCTCGTTGTTGGTATCGAAGCGATAAAAAGTTAGGCGTGAACGGACGTCAAACAAAGAAGTTATGAATTTATAACGAAAGTTTCTGTCCCGGCCTATTAAAAATAAATAATAAAAATAAAATCAAAATTAGCCGACGAAGTCTAAACAAAAGTTGTAGAGCGTAGTCTCACCTTCGCGTGGATATAAAGAACGTCGAAAACGGAGTTAGTATGAAGAAGATATGAATTTCCGAAGTTTATTAAATATTTTATATTTAAATTTAATTGAAAAATCCGGTATTATCTGAGGACGAGTCATCGGACTCATCCGAAGTACGCCCCGCGTACTCCGAAGGTGTCGACATTCGCAGCAAGTGGCTTCGGATGACACGTGCAGTGACGAATTCGGACGCGTACGCCTGTACGCCCCGCGTACTCCGAGGCTCCAGCCTCCTATAAATAGGATGCGAGGGTTCCGGGCATAATTGCTCATTGCTCCTCGTTTTTGTGCCGAAGCTCTGCGCGTAAACCCCCGAAGCCATCCCGAAGCCCCGGTAATATTCCCGAGCCCCGAAGCAAGTCCCGAGATCCCGAAGATCCCAAGAAGTGCGATTCCCGAGCCGAAGCTCTGCCTGCGAGAAGTTCAATTTTTGTAGAGATCTTCCAGATCTGTTGTGGATTACTACTTCTGCAAGTCGTAGTGCTGTCCGATCATCTTCTGATCAAGTGAGTGTATACTACCTTTCATAAACACGATAATAATACAAGTATGGTTTGAGTGTATTAAGTATATTGTTGTTTATATGTGTGAGTGTGTAGTTACTTTCTTCTAACGCATAATTATGAAGTATTTTATACGGAATACGTATTATGTGTATAATTTTGTGGTTATGTGTATGAATGTGTATTCACTTTCTTCTAACTCATAGATATGATTTATTCTCTATGAGATAAGTGTTATGTGTGTGTGTGTGTGCCTCATCTGTTATGTGAAATATGTGTTGATTAAAGCATGCTATAAAGGTTTTTAAACTATGTATACAAATGTATATTTTTATCTACTATTATGTTGGGTAGAACATGGGTAGATAGTTGGTGTGTAATAAACAGATGAGAGGCCTCGTTGTTGTTTGATTTAGTCATCTAGCGGAGTTTAGATGACGACCACATACTTTTCTAGATAGTCTTGTGGAAACATTAGCAGGTTCGCCACCTGTAGGTGTTAATGAACTTGGGTGTTCATTCGCTATACTCCATCCCCCTCATGGTTGCCTTATTTGACTTATATTGCTGAGGTACCCCCGAAGCATGTGTTGTCGCCCCGATGAAATATTCTTAGACTAGGTCCCTTATGTTAGTTGTCTTAGGGACATTAAAGTGAGAATAACGGGAATGAGTAATTGGGTTATTGTTGGTTGGTGAAAATTAAATATGATTATTTATTGTGGGTTGAAAACCCTATATGCTCACCAGGCTCCCCAGCCTGACCTACTCAGTTTATTTGTATTACAGGAAGTGGCGCAAGGGCATGAGATGGATGAACCATCAGTTGTTTTGTTTACAAGTCTGTATATGTTTATATTTGTTGAAAGACTAGTAATGTTATCGTTTATGCTTATTGGTCTGTATCGGAACATGACACCCCGAGTTTTGATTATAATGAAATTACATTTCTTTTATGAAATGCTTTGGTAAACATTGTTTTATCATGTTTTGTTTTTGGGAACAAATTCCGTAACTCTTTCAAATCAAAAGGATTTACTCTGAAAATATTTTAAAAGCATAAATGAAAATCGGTCTTTTCTGGCCGAGATTTTGGGGATGTCACAGTTGGTATCAGAGCATTAGTTTAAGCGAACTAGGAATTTGTAGGATTTCTAGACTTAAACTTAGAATGCTAAGTGGAATTTTGAGATGTGTGTTTGTTATGTTTTTGACACGAGCACTAGTTTATTTTAGGAAAGTTGCCTAAAATGATTTATGTGCTAAATGTTATATGTTGCCATATATGATATTATTTGTTCGGATCTATGGTCTGTTGCCGACCGGATCTAGAAACCTTATGTGTGTAGGATTCTAAGCGTACGTCTACGATATTAGAACTAGCATGTAAACGTTTCGGAGTGATAAAGATGATTTGAATATCTATCGTGATTGAGGATCTAATTTCACCTTATTCGGTGTGTAGATCAAAATGGTGAGAACAAGAAGTGGAGTTGGAAATGCTGATGAAAACAGGAATCAACCACCAGTGATTGAGCAAATACCTGTCGTAGCAGCAGCACCTGAGCCAATAACCATGGCTGGTGTGCAAATGATGATTTAGACGATGTTGGATCGTCAAATGGATGAAACTAGGCGGTTGCTTCAACAGAATCGTGAAGAACTGTCAATTCGTGTGGAAGAGCCTGAATTAAATGAAGGGCACCCGGAAGGTGGAAACTTCAGTGGGTCTGTTGGTCAAGCCAACCCACCGATAGTTAGGCAAGACAACCGTGATGGAAGGAATGATGGAATGGGATGCAAGTACAAGGACTTTTTAACTTGCAAACCATCGACCTTCAATGGAAAGGAGGATCCGATTGGGGTTATGGATTGGATCTCTGAAATGGAGTTAGCCTTCATGACTTGTGGCTGCAGAGGTAAGTTGCAAACTATCTATGTAGTGCGTCAGTTTCGAGGTGGAGCCGTTCGTTGGTGGAACACTCTAGGGAAGACTTTAAGCCCTAATGAGCCACTGCAATTGTCATGGGTAGAGTTCTTGGTGCAGTTCAAGCGCAAGTTCTGCTCGGCTCAAAATCTGTTGGAGTTGGAGAACAAGTTTCTGACATTGATGAAAGGCAGCATGTCAGTTGATGAATACACCAATAACTTCACCGATAAGATGGAGTTTGCTTTGCGCATCGTTCCAGATGAGCTGAAAAAGGTGGACTGGTATGCGAAGGGACTCCCATGGGAGTACGAGGTGCCAGTACGTCAGGCACATACTCTAGAGGCAGCTATCTGGGCTGCCAAGTCTGTTGAGAACATGATTAAGGGAAGAACCACCGACAAGGTTGAGGTTGGTGAGAAAAGAAAGTTTGAGGGAACATCTGGTTCCGGTAAGAAAGGCAAATTTTCGAAATCTGATTCGAAAAAGTTTGGAGGAAAAGGAGGCGAAGCGAAGTGGTGTGATAAGTGTAAGAAAAAGCACTTTGGGAAATGTAGCGAGGATGTAACCTGCTAAAAGTGTGGAAAGGTTGGACATTTTGCCAATGAATGTACGAACAACAAAAGGATGTGCTTTGGTTGTAATGAAGAGGGGCACATTTTGAAAGACTGTCCGAAGAAGAAGGAGGCAGCTAGGCCCAACATTCCACCAAAGCCGAAGGCGAGAGCCTTCCAGATGACACTTGAGGCTGCGAAAGATGAAGCTGATGTCGCTTCAGGTACCTTTCTCATTAACGAATTACATGCTCAAATTTTGTTTGATTCTGGAGCCAACTACTCCTTTATTTCGCATGAGTTTGGTAGAAAGCTAGCTTTGCCTGTTGATAGACTAGATAATGCTTTATTAGTCGAAGTAGCTAGTGGAAAGTTTGTACCTGTTAGCCATCGTATGAAAAACATCTTAATCGACCTTAATGGGAATAAGTTTCACGAGGAATTATTGCCTATCGAACTTAATGGTTTCGACATCGTGTTGGGAATGGATTGGCTTAGCGCCAATGATGCCGAAATATTATGCAAGAAGAAGATAGTTAAAGTAAACCCGCTTGGAAAAGATTCGTTTATGGTGTATGGGGACAAACGCGAGTGAATTCTGGAATCATTTCCCTAATGAAAGCCAGAAAGTGTTTGACCAAGGGATGTACATCATATTTAGCATTCGTGATTGATGCTAAGAAGGAAAAGAAGGTGATGCAGAGTATTCCAGTGGTGTGTGATTATCCGGAAGTATTTCCCGAAGATTTTCCTGGATTACCACCTGATAGACAAGTGGAGTTCAGAATTCACTTGTTACCAGGAACCACGCCAATAACAAAAGCACCTTATCGATTAGCACCGATGGAGATGAAGGAGCTGATGATGCAACTTCAGGAGTTGTTGGACAAAGGTTTCATTAGACCTAGTTCATCGCCCTGGGGAGCTCCGGTGTTATTTGTGAAGAAGAAAGATGGAAGTATGAGAATGTGCATCGATTACAGAGAGCTGAACAAGGCAACAATAAAGAATAGATATCCGTTGCCGAGGATTGATGACCTATTTGATCAATTGCAAGGTTCGAGCTATTTCTCGAAGATCGATCTAAGGTCAGAATATCATCAGATCAAAGTAAGAGAGCAAGATATCGAGAAGACTACATTCAGAACTAGATATGGACACTACGAGTTCTTGGTTATGTCGTTTGGACTAACGAATGCTCCCGCAACATTCATTGATTTAATGAATAGGGTTTGTAATCCGTTCCTCGATAAATCCGTGATAGTGTTCATAGACGACATTCTGATTTACTCAAAAAGCCAGAAGGAGCATGGCAGACACTTGCGAGAAGTGTTAGAAGTTTTGAAGAAGGAGAAGCTGTATGCGAAGTTCTCCAAATGTGATTTTTGGATTCGTGAAGTCCAATTCTTGGGTCACGTGGTCAACCAAGAAGAGATAATGGTTGATCCAGCTAAGATTGAAGCTGTAATGAAGTGGGAACAACCGAAAAGTCCCACGGAGATTCGAAGCTTTTTAGGATTAGCCAGATATTACTGAAGGTTTATCCAAGGCTTTTCTTCGATTGCTACTCCATTGACAGCTTTGATCCACAAAAGAGCTACTTATGCTTGGAGTGATAAGCATAAAGAAGCATTCGAGAAGCTAAAGAAGAAGCTATGCGAGGCACCGATACTTTCTCTACCCGATGGAGTTGAAGACTTCGCTGTCTATAGCGATGCGTCTGGGGTTGGATTGGGTTGTGTTTTGACCTAAAGAGAAAAGGTGATAGCATATGCGTCTCGACAGCTGAAGAAGCATGAAAAGAATTACCCGACTCATGATTTAGAGTTGGCAGTGGTAGTTTTCGCTCTGAAAATATAGAGGCATTACCTCTATGGCACGAAGTGCAAACTTTTTACTGATCATAAGAGTCTCCAATATCTCTTTAATCAGAAGGAATTGAATATGAGGCAACGACGCTGGCTAGAATTACTTAAAGACTACGACTGCGAGATACTTTACCACCCCGGTAAAGCTAATGTTGTTGCTGATGCTCTCAGTCGGAAAATCAATCTTGAAAGGAAAAGGCCACGAGCGTTGAGAATTGAAGTTGTCTCGACAATTGTGGAGAGTATAAAAAAAGCTCAAGAGGAAGCTTAAGAGGAAGCTTCTGAGAAAAATGACCGAAAGGAGGAACGTTTGGGTAAAACGTTGGTGTTTGGTACAAACGGTCATGGACTGAAGGTATTCCAAGATCGTATTTGGGTACCTAAGTCAGGAGGAATTAGGGATCTTCTTATGGAAGAAGCTCACAAGACCATGTACTCAATTCATCCTGGTAGCACTAAAATGTATAGGGACCTGAAACCCTACTACTAGTGGCCGACGATGAAGCTTGATGTTGCAAAGTATGTGGCCGAGTGTGTGACTTGTGCGAGAGTCAAGGCACAACATCAGAAACCTTACGGGAGTTTAGAACCATTGCGTGTGCCTATGGGTAAGTGGGAAGACATTGCTATGGATTTTGTCACTAAACTGCCCAGAACAAAGAATGGTCACGACATGATTTGGGTGGTCGTTGATCGATTCACTAAGAGTGCGCATTTCATAGCAGCCAAGGAGAAATGGTCTATGGAAAAGCTTGCGAATTCTTATGTGAAGGAAATTTTGAGGCTTCACGGTGTTCCGTTAACGATTGTATCGGATCGTGATAGCCGTTTCACCTCAAGGTTTTGGAAATGTCTACAAGAGGAAATGGGTACCAAGTTATGTTTAAGCACAGCTTACCATCCGCAGACTGATGGTCAGAGTGAAAGAACAATACAAACACTTGAAGATATGCTGAGAGCATATACCTTGGAATTCCTAGGTAATTGGGATGAACATTTACCATTGGTAGAATTTTCCTATAATAATAGTTTTCACTCGAGCATTAAGATGGCACCTTACCAAGCTTTGTATGGACAGAAGTGTCGTACGCCGTCTTGTTGGCTTGAGGCTGGGGAAAGCAGTTTATGGGACCGGAGATGGTTCATCAAACTGCTGAAAAGTTGAAAATAATTAGCGAAGACCGATGATTTTTGAGGTTGGAGATTCGTTTTGCTTAAAGTCTCGCCGTGGAAGGGACTTATAAGATTTGGTAAAAAGGGAAAGTTGAGTCCAAGGTTTATTGGACCATTTAAAGTTCTTCAGAGGATTGGGAACCAAGCTTACAAGCTCGAATTACCCGAAGAACTGAATGGAATTCACAACACTTTTCATGTGTGTTATTTGAGAAAGTTCACGGGAGAAGTTCCCGATATAATTCCAATTTCTGAATTGAGAATTGATGAGAACAAAAGGTTGATTGAAGAACTAGAGGCAATTGTTGACCGAAAGACTAAGAAGTTGCGACGCAAAATGGTTGGGTTAGTGCTTGTCCGATGGAAACACACGAATGAGTCGAATCTCACCTGGGAGACGGAGAGTGACATGTTGAGTCGCTATCCGCATTTGTTTGTTGATGTGTGATTCCGGGGACGGAATTATTCTAAGGTGGAGAGAATTGTAACGCCTGTGTTTCCGGGCTTGCCATTTTTAGCAATGTAATGGTCTAGGTTAACCTTTGTAACCCGTTTTGAAATAATAAGATTGTATTATTTAAGTATTGTGTGTTTTGTGCTTAATTGCTTAATTATGTGGTTTGATTAATTAAGAATAAAGATAAGCATCAAAATTGAAGTGTAAAATAAACTTGATATCTTTGAATAATGTTGTAGTAGTTGAAACGAGGTTTCCGAATATGTATAGAATGCCCAAATCTGACTTCGTATGAGGAAGTTATGATTTATCGGAGTTTCGGCTTAGCGGTATGCAGCTTGAAATACTCGATTTGAGATCGAGCGGTTTTTAGCCGAAGCAATCTAAACGAGGATCGAAGGTCTCGTTGTTGGTATCGAAGCGATAAAAAGTTAGGCGAGAACAGGCGTCAAACGAAGAAGTTATGAATGTATAACGAAAGTTTCTGTCCCGGCCTATTAAAAATAAATAATAAAAATAAAGTCAAAATTAGCCGACGAAGTCTAAACGAAAGTTATAGAGCGTAGTCTCACCTTCGCGTGGATATAAAGAACGTCGAAAACGGAGTTCGTATGAAGAAGATATGAATTTCCGAAGTTTATTAAATATTTTGTATTTAAATTTAATTGAAAAATCCGGTATTATCCGAGGACGAGTCATCGGACTCATCCGAAGTACGCCCCGCGTACTCGAGTACGCCCCGTGTACTCCGAAGGTGTCGACATTCACAGCAAGTGGCTTCGGATGACGCATGCAGTGACGAATTCGGACGCGTACGCCTGTACGCCCCGCGTACTCCAAGGCTCCAGCCTCCTATAAATAGGATGCGAGGGTTCCGGGCATAATTGCTCATTTCTCCTCGTTTTTGTGCCGAAGCTCTGCGCGTAAACCCCCGAAGCCATCCCGAAGCCCCGGTAATATTCCCTAGCCTCGAAGCAAGTCCCGAGATCCCGAAGATCCCGAGAAGTGCGGTTCCCGAGCCGAAGCTCTGCCCGCGAGAAGTTCGATTTTTGTAGAGATCTTCCAGATCTGCTGTGGATTACTACTTCTGCAAGTCGTAGTGCTGTCCGATCATCTTCTGATCAAGTGAGTGTATACTACCTTTCATAAACACGATAATAATACAAGTATGGTTTGAGAGTATTAAGTATATTGTTGTTTATATGTGTGAGTGTGTAGTTACTTTTTTCTAACGCATAATTATGAAGTATTTTACACGGAATACGTATTATGTGTATAATTTTGTGGTTATGTGTGTGAATGTGTATTCACTTTCTTCTAACTCATAGATATGATTTATTCTCTATGAGATAAGTGTTATGTGTGTGTGTGCCTCATCTGTTATGTGAAATATGTGTTGATTAAAGCATGTTATACAGGTTTTTAAACTATGTATACAAATGTATATTTTTATCTACTATTATGTTGGGTAGAACATGGGTAGATAGTTGGTGTGTAATAAACATATGAGAGGCCTCGTTGTTGTTTGATTTAGTCATCTAGCGGAGTTTAGATGACGACCACATACTTTTCTAGATAGTCTTGTGGAAACATTAGCAGGTTCGCCACCTATAGGTGTTAATGAACTTGGGTGTTCATTCGTTGTACTCCATCCCCCTCATGGTTGCCTTATTTGACTTATATTGCTGAGGTACCCCCGAAGCATGTGTTGTCGCCCCGATGAAATATTCTTAGACTAGGTCCCTTATGTTAGTTGTCTTAGGGACATTAAAGTGAGAATAACGGGAATGAGTAATTGGGTTATTGTTGGTTGGTGAAAATTAAATATGATTATTTATTGTGGGTTGAAAACCCTATATGCTCACCAGGCTCCCCAGCCTGACCTACTCAGTTTATTTGTATTACAGGAAGTGGCGCAAGGGCATGAGATGGATGAACCATCGGTTGCTTTGTTTACAAGTCTGTATATGTTTATATTTGTTGAAAGACTTGTAATGTTATCGTTTATGCTTATTGGTCTGTATCGGAACATGACACCCCGAGTTTTGATTATAATGAAAATACATTTCTTTTATGAAATTCTTTGGTAAACATTGTTTTATCATGTTTTGTTTTTGGGAACAAATTCCGCAACTCTTTCAAATCAAAAGGATTTACTCTGAAAATATTTTAAAAGCATAAATGAAAATCGGTCTTTTCTGGCCGAGATTTTGGGGATGTCACAAGAGATGGAGAAGGCATCAACAGCAACCACCTCCTTATGGGATGGAGCAAAGATTTTACGATCTCCGTCACAGAGGACCCACTGACTGCCCTTTTCCGGTTATGGTCCAACGAATCGGAGATATTGGCAATCAGGCCTAAGTGACCACTGACCAAATGGTACAGATGAGAGTTGCCTTGGAACAAGCGAATGCTCGCATCCAAGACCTTGAACGGAGCTATGTCCTAATGGAGCGTCTGATTGAAGACCTTAACGTTGCACGAGCAGAGGTGAGAGAATATCAGGTGCAACACGCTACTCTTGAGGAGAGGGTGCGTATCGCTGAGCGCCGAGTAGCTGAACTTCAGGGTGCGTCCTCTTCATCAACCACACCATCAGATGCTCCTCACCACAAGTAGAACCCTTTTTACTTGCTGCTATTAACCACATAACTCTCTTTTGCTTATGAATGTAGGATCAACTCTAAAGACTAAGTAACCGCACTCCTCGTCGAATCTATGTACTAGCAGATTTCGTTTCCTCTATGTATCGAATGCCTTTCAAAGGAAAATTTTCATGTGTGTACTAAGAAATTATCGTTAATGAAACAGTTCTGTGTTTTATCTAAGATGTATCTGCTATGTTCTCTATTATTGGTTAAATGTCGCGTAAGCAAACCACCACAATCTCTAAACGCTCACTAATATCTGAAATCACTATATACTCATTATCCTTCTGTTCCATGACAGAAAAATGCCGGTGAGACCAATCCGTAAGAATAACAACACAACACCACCACCACCGCCTCCACCGGATATGAATTCTGCAGCCTTCCAAGCAGCAGTTTCCGCTGTAGTGACAACAGCTCTAGCCCACATTCAAACTAGAAACAACGGTGGTGAGAATGGCCAAGGGACGGGAAGCTCCCACCAAGGGATGAATCAAGGGCCTGCAAAGGTCTGTACTTACAAGGACTTTTCCAATGCAAGACCCCGCACTTTCAACAGGACTGGAGGATTCATCACCTTGAAACAATGGATCGAAAAGGTTGAATCGGTATTTGAAATATGCGAATGTCCGGAAGGGAGTAAGGTGAAATTTGCGGCCTGCACGTTCATCGACCAGAAATTGTCATGGTGGAATGGTCACATTGAGGCCATGACACTCCCCGTTGTAAATGCTATGTCCTGGGAAGAACACAAAGAGATGCTAATGGCCGAGTACTGCCCCCGTGGGGAAGTACAGAAACTCAAGCAAGAACTATGGAACCTTACCGTGCAAAACTCGGACATTGACGCGTACATCTCTAGATTCAGCGAACTAGCACTCTTGTGTCCCGGTATGATTACGTCCGAGGGAAAGAAAATCGAACGATTCGTTTGGGGATTGACGCCTCCCATCCAAGGTAATGTGATTGCCTTGAAACCCGAGACCTATGACAGTGCAAAGCGCCTAGCCAAGAAGCTTTATGATCACAGCGATAAGAAAAGTACCAAAGCGACTGTGGGGGAAAACAAGCAAGAAGGAGGTAACAAGAAGAAATTGGAGAACAAGCGAAAAAGGGGACAGAAATTAGGGTCGTCCCAGAAACCACATATAGCACTCCAGCCGCACCAGCTACACCCGCCCCAGCCTCAACCACAACAGCGCCAGTCAAGTCATACGCGGGTTCCAATCCCAAATGTGACAAGTGTAATTACCACCGCTTCGGGGCATGCAAGGACTTCCACTGCACCAACTGCAATCGAAAAGGGCATATTGTCCGATATTGCAGAATGCCCCCACAACAAAACAAGCAGCCTACTGACAACAACACCGGAGCCAGCCGTGCATGTTATGAATGCAAAGAAACCGGCCATTTTAAACGCAACTGCCCCAAAAACACCAATGAGAATGCAGGAAGAGTCCTAGCCATGGGACAGGGAGAGGTAGTGCAAGTTCCAACCGTGGTGACTGGTATGTTTCCCTCAACAACTCTTATGCGTGCATTTCATTTGATAGTGGTGGTGAGCGGAGCTTCGTAAGTCACAAATTCAAAAACCTACTCAATCAAACTCCCCACAAATTAAACGAAACTTTCATTGTCGAAATGGCCAATGGTAAAACAGAATCAACCAACGATATCTACGTAGCGTGCACATTAGCATTAAATATTCACTCCTTCCCAATCGATGTGATGTATGTTAATATTAGGAGCTTTGATGTGATTGTTGGCATGGATTGGTTAAGCCCCCACCATGCTGAAATTATGTGTCACGAGAAGGCTGTTCGCCTTCACCTTCCCAACAACAAAACCCTAATAGTTTATGGTGATAAACCTGGCACAAACCTCCGACTCATTTCTTGCATCCAATGTGACATCCCCATTTTCACTGCCAGAAAAGACCGGTTTTGTTTATGCTTTGTTTAAAAATCAGAGTAACATTTTAAATAAAAGTTTTGCGAAATTTGTCCCAAAACAAAATATGATAAAAATTTATCAAAAGCATTTCCATAGAAATGTATTTCATTAACAGACATGGGATGTCATGTTTGATACAGATCAAAAGCATAAACAGTACAATATAAGCCTTACTACATTATTTCATATCTACAGGCCTATATCCGTAATCCCTCATCCAAAACATCACATCTATGCTCGAACGCCACTACCTGTAATACATAAAACTGAGTGGGTCAGGCTTAGGAGCCTGGTGAGCACATAGGATTTTCAACCCACAATAAATAAGTTTATTAATTTCATCAATCAACAGTAACCCGATTACCCGTTCCCGTTATCCTCACTTTACGTCCCTAACCACCTATCATAAGGGACCTAACCTAAGGATCATCATCGGGATGGACACTACTGCTAAGGGGGTTCCTTAGCAATAAATGTCCTAAAGGCAACCATGAGGGGGATGGAGTACACCGGTGAACACATCGTTCACAAACACCTACAGGTTGCGAGCCTGCTAGCGTTCCATTGGACTGTCTAGAAGAGTCCGTGGTCATCATCCATACTCCGCTAGATGACAGAATCAACAACAACAACATCGAGGCCTCTCATCATTTTGTCACACATCGTCTATTACATCTACCCATGTTTTACCCCAACATTTTCGTAGATATAAAATACATATACAGTTTAAATCATTTAAAACATGTATAAAAACATTCATCCAACATAGACAGCAAGTATTCAGATAATATGCACACATAGCACGTAATTTATATAAAATACTTCATATTTATGTGTAAACTGAAAGTAGCTATGCATTTAACTTGGTAAGGTGGTGATTCCGAAGTCAGACAACGCTTCGTTACTCTTAAAACAATTTCCTTCGACAAAACCTAGTATCAATACCACTAGGGTTTAGTCTAACGTTAACCGTGACTAATTAATAGTCTAGCTATTATTATTATTATTATTATTATTATTATTATTATTATTATTATTATTATTATTATTATTATTATTATATAAGCGTTAAACAACTCTTATATAACTCATAATAATATCCCAAATAATTATTTTAAGGTCCTAATAATGTTACTATAATTAATTAGAAGCTATATTAAAAATAGCGTAGGCGTAGCTCACTTACAGAAGATTTTATTAAAAACCGGGCTTTGCTAGAGCAGCGTTTCCGAGCCGAAAGCTTTTCTTCTCGGAGTCGTCGGGCGCTCCGGGGCTTCTTTCTCATGCTAGGGAGGTTCCCTAGACTTGGGAGCGGTTTAGGGAGGCTAGAGAGAAGTTAGAGAGAGAAAGAAAGGCTTATGGTGTGAAGAAATTATGAAGAGTTCATCTCTGATTTATAAGAGTTTTTTTAGTAAAGTAGTCCCTAAGTTTCGTCCGTATCTTCCGCGTACAAGTTCCATTTTCTACGTTCTTTATATCCACGCGTTGGTATTTACGAGTACTACAACCTTCATTTAGATCCCGTCAGCTAAATCTCCTTCTATCTCAGATTTACAAAAACTGTATCGTATTTATCGCGCACGAAGAGTAGGGACTAAGCTTCGTCCATATCTTTCGCATACGAGCTCCATTTTCGATGTTATTTATATCCACGCGTTGGTATTTACGAGTAGTACAACTTTCATTTAGATCCCGTTGGCTAATTCTCTTTCTATCTGGGATTTATAAAACTGTATCGAATTCGCCGCGCTCGAAGAGTAGGGACTAAGCTTTGTCCATATTTTTCGCATACGAGCTCCGTTTTTTACTGTCTTTTTATTTTTTAACTCCTATTAACGATATCTTCATTTCTCATTTAGATTATTTTGGCTGAAAATCGACCGATCTAAAATTTGAATTTCCGGGCTGTACACTGTTATGCTAAATCTTAGAAAAATAATAACTTCCTCATACGAAGTCAGATTTGAGTGTTCTTTTTATGGACGCTCTAGGTTTAACATATTCTACAAATTTCGTTTAGATTGCTAAGGCTAAAAATCGCTCTATCGTAAATTCACTTTTTACGCTCCCCAGTGTCGTGTCGGTTTTGCCGTGAAACTTCGACGGGTCATAACTTCTTTGTTATAACTTGGATTTCGACATTCTTTATATATCCGAAATACTTGTTTCGACCACTACAACTTTATCTAAAGATATCGAGTATATCTGACACTTTAATTTTGATGCTTATTTTTATCCTTTATTTATTATACATTTATAAATAAGTAATAAACACATAAATGCAAATAATTCACATAATACACAAATAACATCTTTATTACTTCAAAAAGAGTTACAATAGTTGACCCAGACTATTACATCATCTAAAATGCTTAGCCCCGAAACCCGGGCATTAAAATTCTCTCCCCCTAGGATGATTCCATCCCGGAATCGTGCATCAGCAAACAGATGTGGATAGCGACTCATCCTGTCTTCCTCTGTTTCCCTAGTGAGATTCGGCCCATTCGAATATTTCCACTGGACTAGCACTAAGTTGACCATCTTGCGTCATAACTTCTTAGTCTTACGGTCAACAATTGCCTCAGGCTCTTCGATCAGCCTTTTATTCTCATCCATTTTTAACTCTGAGATCGGGATTATGTCGGGAACTTCTCCCGTGAACTTTCTCAAATAACACACATGGAAAGTGTTATGAATACCATCTAGTTCTTCGGGTAATTCGAGCTTGTAAGCTAGGTTCCCAATCTTCTGAAGAACTTTGAACGGTCCAATAAACCATGGACTCAACTTTCCTCGTTTCCCGAACCTTATAAGTCCCTTACACGATGAGACTTTAAGCAAAACTAAATCCCCAACTTCGAAGGTCATTGGTCGTCTTTTCTTGTCAGCATAGCTCTTCTAACGATGATGAGCTGCTAACATCCTTTCCCTAATCACTTTCAACTTCTCAGTAGTCTCATGGACAATCTCGAGGCCCATAAACTGCTTCTCTCCGGCTTCAAGCCAACAAGACGGCGTACGGCATTTATGTCCATACAAGGCTTGATAAGGTGCCATCTTGATACTCGAGTGGAAACTGTTGTTGTAGGAGAATTCTACCAGAGGTAAGTGCTCGTCCCAATTCCCTTGGAACTCGAGGGTACATGCTCTCAGCATATCTTCCAATGTATGAATCTGTTACACCGTAAAAATTTTAAAAAAAAAATCGCATTTTAAAATCATACAATTTCATTCACATCCACATTTTAAAACATTGTATCATCATTATCTTAATACAAAATCCCAAGATCAAAATATATAAGCTCCAGTGTGCGTGTGTACGAGTCATGCCGGCGCTTTCTCGCGATCATCGCTGGTACCTGAAACACCACACATAACACTGTAAGCATATTCGCTTAGTGAGTTCCCCAAAAGACCACATAAACACATATCAGCCACTCAAGGCTATAACTCTATTGACCCTCCGGTCGAATATCTCTGTGGGACCCTCTTCGTCCCATAACTCTGTGGACCCATTGGTCCTAACTCTGTAAACTCTGAATCATGCATATCACATATCACAATAAATCACAACACATAATAACATGCAAATACCCTGGCATAAAACTCTAGGATACTGTCACAGAATTCTGTTACCACACTAGGTAAAGTATAGTGAGAAGACTCACCTCAGATGTCTCGGTAAATCTCTGACTCAGTAGAAATATGTTCTAGCCTCCGCCTAATCACATAAAGTAAATATTCTCATAAATATAACTCTCGGGACTAGACTCAACCCTCTCTAGGCACCCTCAGTAGGCAAAAGACCATTTTGCCCCTCTTTTAGCTCAAAGGCCACATTGTTGACCCAACCTTAAAAGTCAACAAAAGTCAATGGTCAAACTTTAACCCGACTCGTCGAGTGCAATTGGGCGACTCGGCAAGTCTACACGTTTCCACTAACTCTTTAGTCCTGCTTGGCACGTCGAGTTCCTCCCCTTACTCGACGAGTCACACCTGGCATGAATCGTGGGGCCCCCCGACTCAACTCGCTGAGTCTCAAGAACAACTCGGCGAGTTCCGCCTTGAACTCCAGTCCCCTAATCCCCCTCTGACTCACTGAGTTATTTCCCCAACTCGGCAAGTCTACTCACTGAGTGATTTACGGTAAACCCTAACCCTACTCGCCGAGTCTGATCTTTGGGCTCGGCGAGTTCATGCCATACACAAACTCCATAGACCTCCTGAGGTCAGATCTGCTCCTTTAATCCATATATCTAACCTTCCCAGGCATGCTAATCACGTAAAGTTCAGACCTTGACACACATATAACATCTAGATGGTCTCACTTGGTGATTTAGCCCCAAAAATAACATCCTAAGTTCATGGCCCCCAAAATAACCCATAAAAATCCAAGGGTTAAGGTCTCTGGACCTCTTTGAGTCCAGATCCAAAGCATAAACTCGAGAGGGGACCAATTGCTCCACATATCCATCCTCTAAAGGGGGTTAGAAAACCCTAACTCTAAGAATCAACACCAATCCGAAGAAGGTTCGAATAAATACCTCAAGATGAAGTCTATGAACTCTTAAATCACCAGAATCGCACCTCCTTCAACCTCCTCTTGCCTTGGTCACCTCCTTCTTGCAATTACACCAACAAAATGATCAAGAATGGCCTCTCCTTCCTCACAAACGCTCTAGATCTCTTAGGGTTTCTCTCTGGGATTTGGTAGCCGCAAATGACGGTCCTAAGGGCCTTTAAATAGGTCCCAAACCTGGGAAATTAGGGTTTCATTAAACAGCGTGGACTCGCCAAGTCCACTCATGAACTCGTTGAGTCCAGCTGTGAACCCGGATACGAATCCGCGACCATACTCGGCGAATCTGAACACCAACTCGTCGAGTCCCCTACCAACCTCCAAAAAAAATAAAGGAATAAATAATATACCTAGGAATCCAGGTGTTACAATTCTCCCCCACTAGAATTAGACTTCGCCCTCGAAGTCTCACTCTGCAAACAACTCTGGATGCTGCTCCCGCATCTCACGCTCCGGCTCCCAGGTCAACTCTGACCCTTTCCGATGCTGCCACTGGACCTGCACCAGAGGTACCTCCTTGCTCCTCAGAACCTTGATTTTCCGATCCCTAATCGCCACTGGCCTCTCAATATAGTTCAGGCTCGCATCCACCTAAGTATCTTCTAATGGCACCACTGCCGATTCGTCGGCTATACACTTTCTCAGCTGCGACGTTGAAAGTGTCATGGATCTGACCCAACTCTGCAGGTAACTCCAAACGGTAGGCTACCCTGCATACCCATGTGATCACCCTGAAAGGACCAATACATCGGGGCCCCAACTTGCCCCTCTTCCTGAATCGAATCACTCCTTTTGAAGGAGAGACCTTCAGGAGCACGAAGTCGCCGACCTGAAACTCGAGCTCGGACCGGCGCCTGTCCGCATAACTCTTCTGACGACTCTGAGCGGTCAACAGACTCTGTCTGACCTGCTGAATCTAGTCTGTCGTCTGAAGCACGATTTTAGTACTACCCATCACACGCTGCCCTACTTCTCCCCAACAAATGGGGTTCGGACACCTCCTCCCATACAACAGCTCAAAGGGTGGCATAACAATGCTCGAATGATGGCTGTTGTTGTAGGAAAACTCTGCCAAGGGCAAGTACGTGTCCCAACTCCCTCCGAAATACAATACACATGCTCGGAGCATGTCCTCGAGCGTCTGAATCGTCCGCTCACTTTGCCCGTCAGTCTGTGGGTGGTATGCGGTACTAAAATGCAGTCTCGTACCCAATTCCTCATGAAACTTCTTCCAGAATCTGGAAGTGAAACGTACATCTCGATCTGAGACAATCGAGATCGGCACACCATGCCACGATACCACCTCTCTCACGTACATCTCTGCCAACCTCTCCATGGAAGAGCTCTCACTGATAGCAAGGAAATGAGCGCTCTTCGTCAACCTGTTGTAACGTCCCAAAATTCAAGACTAAAAATTTCCTTTAATAAAGTACCACTTAAAGTAAAATCATCATTTCAAAACATAAACAGAGTATTAGTTTTCAAAACACATGTTCCTTATCAGAGTAAAACATTCCCAGGCTAACTAATCTATGGTGTGTGCCATGCGATCATCCCGAGCTCCATCACCCGCTACCGGAAGTACCTGAAAACAAAACTGAAACCGTAAGCACGAAGCTTAGTGAGTTCCCCACCTTACCACATACCATGCAAACATATAACAACCAATGTTCAGCTAGGAGTTACGGGCCTTGCCCACACTCGGGAAGATACGGGCCCTGCCCACACTTTGCTATCTGGGAGATACGGGCCTTGCCCACACTCGTGAAGATACGGGCCCTGCCCACACTTCGCTATCTGGGAGATACGGGCCTTGCCCACACTCGTGAAGATACGGGCCCTGCCCACACTTCGCTATCTGGGAGATACGGGCCTTGCCCACACTCGTGAAGATACGGGCCCTGCCCACACTTCGCTATCTGGGAGATACGGGCCTTGCCCACACTCGTGAAGATACGGGCCCTGCCCACACTTCGCTATCTGGGAGATACGGGCCTTGCCCACACTCGTGAAGATACGGGCCCTGCCCACACTTCGCTATCTGGGAGATACGGGCCTTGCCCACACTCGTGAAGATACGGGCCCTGCCCACACTTCGCTATCTGGGAGATACGGGCCTAGCCCACACTCCAACCTCGGAGAGATACGGGCCCTGCCCACACTCAACCGCTAACCCATAACATACAAGTATCACGCAGACAACAAGTATAAGCAACTCTATCATATTAACACATATATCATACTTGACTAAACCCAGAGATACGGGCTCGGCCCACACTCTAGCACTAGCATCTCGTCTACACGGGTCGGCCTTGGTGCCTTAGACCCGTTCCTACTGGAAAGGAAACTCACCTGATACTGCTGAACTGCTGCGGATAACCCATTTGACCGCTACTTGACCACTGACTCCGAACTGCTGCTCCGCTAGCTCCCCGAGCTACCAATATCAACATAACACTTAGTCTAACTGACCTTCAAAGGTCAACCAAGCCAACTCTGGTCAAAGTCAACGTCCTGGTCAAAGTCAATCTTCCAGGTCAACCCTACTCGTCGAGTCACCCTACAGACTCGCCGAGTTCATAAGTCCAGAGTCCTTCCACTCGCGACTCTACTCGCCGAGTCAGCCCCTGACTCGTCGAGTCTACTGATTCCCGATTCCTGTCCTGTCCAACTCACTGAGTCCTGGCTTGACTCGCTGACTCGAGACTTAACTCGAAGGGTTTGGAACCACGCGACCTGACTCGCCGAGTCTAAAAACAGACTCGTCGAGCACACGGCAATCTTCATCCAACTCGCCAAGTTCATGCTCATCTTCATCCGACTCGACGAGCTGTTCATCCCACTCGTCGAGTTCCTCCTCATCTTCAAGCTACTCGCCGAGTCCACCCGAAGGACTCGCCGAGTCCATTAAGATCCACTTACATGCAGAGGACTTCCGAGTCATGCATGAACTCCAAACTGTAGATCTACCCTTCCCAAGCCTATTCCCCACGTAAAGTTGCAAACTTTACGTGTAGAGAGGGAGATCTAGGCAAAATGCACTAATAACTAGCGTTTAAGACCAAGAGGCTCCAAAATCCACCCAATGGCTGATACTTTACGGGATTCTAAACCAACACAAGCATGGATCTGAGGTAGCAACCTCAGATCCGGACCTCAAGCTTGAAATTGATCTTAGGCATGGCTTAAAAGCCCCAAAACTCATAACCAAAGAAGATCTAAAAGAGGGAAACGAATTGATACCTTCCAATGCTCTGAAATGTTCCCCAAACTTCAGATCCAAAGCCACTCCTTGATGCTTCAAAGATTCCCACTTCTCCTTCTTCTTCTAAATCACTCAAAAATGCCCAAAAGCATGAATCATCACAATGGGGGCTTAGGGTGCGGCGTTTTGGGTGTGAGAGACAGTAAAGGAGCCCTAGGAAGAGGATTGAGGCGTTTAAATAGGCTCCAAGCCCCGGATTTAGGGTTTTCCTTGCACAGACCATACTCGCCGAGTCCACTTGGCCGACTCGCCGAGTTGGTCACTTACTCCTCAACCCGGATCCCGTTCCGACTCGCCGAGTCCCTCCTAAATTTAGGGTTTCCTTTACTTTCTTGGCTTTCAAAATCTTGGGTGTTACAACTCTCCCCCACTTAAACTCAACTTCGTCCTCGAAGTTTACCATGGCCCACTGCCTGCGATCTGCCTCCAATACCCAACACCAGCCGCCTACCTGCGCGTGTCTTCCACCTGGTCATTCTGACTAACATCAACCTCGCGGGTAAACCTCGGGTCGAACCTGACCCTGAACAACTTAGAAACAGAACTTACTCAACCGATAATCCTTCTGGTACTCACCGAGTACTGCACTGAACCCGCAGAGGATCTCCACTACTTTCCTTGCGCAATTTCCTCGCCTTCCCCAAGGCAAAGCCTCATAACCGACTTTTCCTCTGGCACTGTGAAGGCCTTATCCTTCACTAACTCCATCACCCCCGCTATTCCCAGAGCGGGTCATCACCGTCTATCACCACTGACACTGCTCTCCGACAGAACTTGGTGCCTAGCACCCCTCGACCAACTATCCTGCCAGCACTTACATTCCAACACAAATACTAATACTGTCTAAAACTCTAAAACTATCCAAACACTGAACTGCCTGCAATACTGAACATGCCTGAAACTCTGAACTAACTGAAACACTAAGCTGCCTGAAACACTGAACTGACTGAAACACTGAGCTCCAACTCAACTGTGGAGCCAAAGGACTCCTCACTTAGTCGCTCCCACGACTTCTGAACGAAATCTTTCTCTGAAACTAGTTTCCACTAGTTATCCTGTCACTGTGGCTCTAACAACCTTCCGATCCAACCGATCGGGTCCAAACGTCACATCCTGACATCATCAATTCCACGACTAACAACATGATGGCTCCCAGACTGACGGTAGCCCTTAACATACCCGAACCCCAACGGTCCACTGCTACTCTGATCTCATAACTGATGTGACGACCTATAGCCAAATTGCTGACTTAGCCATAACCGGACCATTTGGGAAATCCGAAACCTAACCCGTGGATTCCCATATCCTCACTGATGCACCCGCGGACTTACAACTCTCTAATACCATCTGGCTGCTAATGGATGCTACGGCTACCCCCCGCAGACTTACAACACCACTACTACCCCGAGGGCATCCTGACTATCCCTAGTCTCGCTAGTGATTCCTCCTCCTGATTTCTCAAAATCAGCCCTCAGTCTTTGAATACTGCATCATCCACGACATCTTATATCCTTAATATACTTAGCGCTTCGTCGAGGAACTCTTCGGCTTGGTTCCCAAACCAGCCGTCTACCAATCCGGATATAAGAAGCTATTGTTGGGAAGATTCCAAACTCCCAACTCCTGAATTTACACAACCCTGCATGCTGACTCTGACACTGGCTACTAATACGAAAACATCTCTTGCTAACCGCTCTCAGGATCCTCATTCCGATTCACTTGAGCCCCTACAGGTGATCCTTCAATCCTGGATTCTCAACCAGCTTTCGACCATCTTGTTCGCACGCGCTAACTGGTGGGGAGTTTCTCAAACTCCCAACCCTGAATCCTTAGTCCATCAAACACTGAACTACTCCTTTTCCTTCTCGGAGGCCACATACTCGCTCTGGGTATGCGTGCTCTTACCTGGGCACACTCGGAGGATTCTCCCCCACTTCGATCCTGCTTACCCCTTGTTGCTCGATACTCAAAAGAGATCCCGATCTTTGATGCCATCCCATGATCATTCCGCTAAGGAACCCAATCCTGCCATATCTAGGGATCTAACCAATCCGTCTCTAACACTATGCCACTCCGAACTAGCGGGACGTACCAAATCCTTCCCAAGCATGCTACAGTTACTGCATCCTTCGAAACCTTCTTCAATAGAGCACATCCCCTAACTGCAACGTCCGGCGTTGCTCGCGCCTCCAAGGTCGTCATCTGAAAAGCCCTGCTCCCTGCTGCAGGTGTCTCTACCCGGCCCTGACGGCCATCTGCGATCCTCAAAGTTGCAGGGGCGGGTGCCATCACCCGTCCCGCCGAAGACAAACTGGGGCACTGGGCCTTCTTGTGGCCCCGCTGGTTGCAATGAAAACATATCAAGTCTGGTCCCTGCGCGGCGGTAGCAGTACAATCCCTGCTGAAATGACCAGTCTGACCACACTTGAAGCAGCCAGACTCACCACCGCTACCACTCCTGCACGCGCCCCCGTGCGCCCTGCCACACTTTCCGCACCGACTGCGGTCCTGATGATCCCTCGATCTCGAATCCGATCCCTTGGGCCTTTTGCCCGAACCCGTAGCTACCTGAACCTCATCCAGCCTCCTCTTCCGGATCTGTTCCAAATCAATTTCCCTTTCTCTAGCCCAAGAAATCATATCTTCCAGCATCTTACCGCTGGACCTGCTCACGAACTCCCTGATGTCATCCCTCAACATCTCATGGTACCGAGCCTTCTTCATCTCCTCATCCACTACATACTGCGGTACAAGAAGAGCCCTCTCCCTGAACTTGGCAGTGATGCCCGCCACAGTCTCAGTAGTCTGCGTCA
This sequence comes from Lactuca sativa, assembly GCF_002870075.4. Taxonomy (NCBI): domain Eukaryota; kingdom Viridiplantae; phylum Streptophyta; class Magnoliopsida; order Asterales; family Asteraceae; genus Lactuca; species Lactuca sativa. Next base: position 28,648,261 of record NC_056630.2, on the reverse strand, counting down.
AATCCTGAAACTCTCGTGCCAGCTGCTGCACCTCAATAATCGGCGAAAACTCCGCCCTGAACCTGGCCGAGAAATCGCTCCAAGTCATCGTGTCCAACGCGGCATCATCCCCCAAAGCATGACCAATCTCCTCCCACCAATCCCTCGCTCTGTCCTTCAGAAGACAGGAGGCGAGTCTAACCTTGTCCCCCTCGGGACACTTGCTCGCATGAAAAGCGTTGGCAACATCAGCCAACCATCTGCTGCTAGCAACGGGGTCCCTAGCCCCATGATAATCTGGTGCCCCGCAGGCTCTGAACTCTCGAAATGTCAAGGTACGCGCGCCCATCAATGCCATCATCTCAGTACGGAAGGCTCTCAGCCTCTCATCCAAAATCTCCAGTATACCCTCCTTGACCGTGCCAAAGATCACAGGAGTCTGAGCTAGAATACTGCACGTAACCTCATCTGATATCAACTCTCTCATCCGCTCCTCGAGCTGCTCGGTCCCTGAACCCGAGCCTGATCCCTTTCCGGCGCCTGATCCGCCCGTTGGTCTCTCTCGCAATGTCACCATGCTGATAATATACCACAACCACTATCAGAATACTCATCACTGATGCGAGACCAGACATGCCCTAACAGGTTCCCAGTCTTGTCTCTGTCCTTCCCGAATCGAGTACGGATCCTCTGCTTTCAGTAGTACGGGCCCATACTACCTTCCACATCTATCCGTACTTTCCTCAGGAATTGCCTTGACTCCACCAGGTCCCTTATCCACTAATACTGCTCCCAACACTATCTCATCCTAGGCTTACCCTAGGGAAACCTCTGACTCAACTCAAACCAGTCCTCAGCTGCTGAAGGTCTCCTTGTGATGCCAATTAGCCATCACCTGGATACCATCACATGCGACGAGGCTCAGATAATCCTTCAAGTAAAAGACTCGTCCCTACAACGGTTGGACTCAAACGAGAGCTGCGCAATAGGGCCAATTCCAGTACTCTGAGATTATTCAACCCTGATCACATGTGACGTAACGTATCCATCTAATGGCTAACTCCCATCACTCAAAATCCCACAATGCACAAAGCAAGCAGCAATCGGACAAGGGGAAAATCTAACCACAACTTACTCAAGCAATCATATCCACGTAGCAAGAATCTGAACTAGCATGCATCACAACTCATAAACTCAGGCATGACCTAAACAGGCCATCCTACTACTGTCTAATCAGCACTATCATGCAGCTCAAAAGCACAAATAACATGCACATAAGGCATCATCCCTAGATCCTTAGTCCTATTCTAGCATGCTGTTCTATCAACTGATAATCATAACATAAACTTGTATGGGTATTTTGGGGTACTTACTTGAGCTCGGTTGATTGCATGCACCACACCTCTTTTCTCTTTTCAAAGTTCTTTTCTTTCTGAATTCTTTTTGCTTTCCTAAAACTGTTTTTCGTTCTCAAAATTCTTTTTACAAAACTGTCTTTTCACTTTTGAAAACTTTTTATCCGACCCCTCAGTTTGAGTTCAGGCACACCCGAGAGTATGCCCGAATCCCTCAAACCAAGGCTCTGATACCAACTTGTAACGTCCCAAAATTCAAGACTAAAAATTTCCTTTAATAAAGTACCACTTAAAGTAAAATCATCATTTCAAAACATAAACAGAGTATTAGTTTTCAAAACACATGTTCCTTATCAGAGTAAAACATTCCCAGGCTAACTAATCTATGGTGTGTGCCATGCGATCATCCCGAGCTCCATCACCCGCTACCGGAAGTACCTGAAAACAAAACTGAAACCGTAAGCACGAAGCTTAGTGAGTTCCCCACCTTACCACATACCATGCAAACATATAACAACCAATGTTCAGCTAGGAGTTACGGGCCTTGCCCACACTCGGGAAGATACGGGCCCTGCCCACACTTTGCTATCTGGGAGATACGGGCCTTGCCCACACTCGTGAAGATACGGGCCCTGCCCACACTTCGCTATCTGGGAGATACGGGCCTTGCCCACACTCGTGAAGATACGGGCCCTGCCCACACTTCGCTATCTGGGAGATACGGGCCTTGCCCACACTCGTGAAGATACGGGCCCTGCCCACACTTCGCTATCTGGGAGATACGGGCCTTGCCCACACTCGTGAAGATACGGGCCCTGCCCACACTTCGCTATCTGGGAGATACGGGCCTTGCCCACACTCGTGAAGATACGGGCCCTGCCCACACTTCGCTATCTGGGAGATACGGGCCTAGCCCACACTCCAACCTCGGAGAGATACGGGCCCTACCCACACTCAACCGCTAACCCATAACATACAAGTATCACGCAGACAACAAGTATAAGCAACTCTATCATATTAACACATATATCATACTTGACTAAACCCAGAGATACGGGCTCGGCCCACACTCTAGCACTAGCATCTCGTCTACACGGGTCGGCCTTGGTGCCTTAGACCCGTTCCTACTGGAAAGGAAACTCACCTGATACTGCTGAACTGCTGCGGATAACCCATTTGACCGCTACTTGACCACTGACTCCGAACTGCTGCTCCGCTAGCTCCCCGAGCTACCAATATCAACATAACACTTAGTCTAACTGACCTTCAAAGGTCAACCAAGCCAACTCTGGTCAAAGTCAACGTCCTGGTCAAAGTCAATCTTCCAGGTCAACCCTACTCGTCGAGTCACCCTACAGACTCGCCGAGTTCATAAGTCCAGAGTCCTTCCACTCGCGACTCTACTCGCCGAGTCAGCCCCTGACTCGTCGAGTCTACTGATTCCCGATTCCTGTCCTGTCCAACTCACTGAGTCCTGGCTTGACTCGCTGACTCGAGACTTAACTCGAAGGGTTTGGAACCACGCGACCTGACTCGCCGAGTCTAAAAACAGACTCGTCGAGCACACGGCAATCTTCATCCAACTCGCCAAGTTCATGCTCATCTTCATCCGACTCGACGAGCTGTTCATCCCACTCGTCGAGTTCCTCCTCATCTTCAAGCTACTCGCCGAGTCCACCCGAAGGACTCGCCGAGTCCATTAAGATCCACTTACATGCAGAGGACTTCCGAGTCATGCATGAACTCCAAACTGTAGATCTACCCTTCCCAAGCCTATTCCCCATGTAAAGTTGCAAACTTTACGTGTAGAGAGGGAGATCTAGGCAAAATGCACTAATAACTAGCGTTTAAGACCAAGAGGCTCCAAAATCCACCCAATGGCTGATACTTTACGGGATTCTAAACCAACACAAGCATGGATCTGAGGTAGCAACCTCAGATCCGGACCTCAAGCTTGAAATTGATCTTAGGCATGGCTTAAAAGCCCCAAAACTCATAACCAAAGAAGATCTAAAAGAGGGAAACGAATTGATACCTTCCAATGCTCTGAAATGTTCCCCAAACTTCAGATCCAAAGCCACTCCTTGATGCTTCAAAGATTCCCACTTCTCCTTCTTCTTCTAAATCACTCAAAAATGCCCAAAAGCATGAATCATCACAATGGGGGCTTAGGGTGCGGCGTTTTGGGTGTGAGAGACAGTAAAGGAGCCCTAGGAAGAGGATTGAGGCGTTTAAATAGGCTCCAAGCCCCGGATTTAGGGTTTTCCTTGCACAGACCATACTCGCCGAGTCCACTTGGCCGACTCGCCGAGTTGGTCACTTACTCCTCAACCCGGATCCCGTTCCGACTCGCCGAGTCCCTCCTAAATTTAGGGTTTCCTTTACTTTCTTGGCTTTCAAAATCTTGGGTGTTACACCTGTCCACAATCACCCAAATTGCATCGACACCTCTCGTAGTCCTTGGCAATTTGGTGATGAAATCCATGGTAATTTGTTCCCATTTCCACTCAGGAATCTCTAACGGCTGCAGCTTACCATGTGGATGCTGGTGCTCGGCCTTAACCCTGCGACAGGTCAAGCATCTTTCTACAAACCATGCGACATCCCTCTTCATACAGGGCCACCAATATCTCTCTTCAGGTCCAAATACATCTTAGTGGCCCCGGGATGGATCGAGAACTTTGATCTATGAGCCTCTTCCATCAAAATGGTACACGTCCCGCCCACAAACGGTACCCATATCCGACCCTGAAATGTCATAAGCCCCCGGGCATCGATAACGAACTCCGATACCAGCCTGACAACTCGCTCTTTCTTCTGGCTTTCTGGCCTCATGGCCTCAACTTGGGCCCCACGAATAGTATCCAACACCGGAGTCATCACTGTTAATCTCAAACAAACATCTCGCATAGGGGCGCCCTCCGCCCCTCGGCTCAGTGCATCGGCTACAACATTAGCCTTTCCCGGGTGGTACAGGATCTCACAATTGTAATCCTTCACCATATCCAACCATCTCCTCTGACGCATATTCAGGTTGGGCTGATCCATTAGATACTTCAGGCTCTTGTGGTCCGTGTATATGGTACACCGAACCCCATACAGATAGTTACGCCAGATCTTGAGGGTGAACACCACCGCCCCCAACTCCAGATCGTGGGTGGGATACCTCATCTCATGAGGCTTCAGCTGCCTCGATGCGTATGCTATCACATGAGCCTTCTGTATAAGCACCGCTCCTAGACTAGATATCGACGCGTCACAATACACTACGAAGTCCTCCATCCCCTCCGGAAGGGCTAGCACCGGAGCTTCGCATAGTCTCTGGCGAAGTGTCTCGAAGGAGGCCTGCTGCTCTGGACCCCATGAAAAAGCAACACCCTTCCGGGTCAACTTGGTGAGTGGCACGATGATCTTGGAGAAATCCCTGATAAATCTCCGATAATAACCAGCCAACCCTAGGAAACTCCTGATCACGGTAGGTGACCTCGGCACCTCCCAACTCATCACTGCCTCAATCTTGGCCGGGTCGAACAATATCCATTTCCGGTTCACGAGGTGCCCTAAGAACTGCACCTCTCGCAACAAAAAATCACACTTGGAGAATTTGGCATAAAGCCTCTCCGATCTCAGAACTCCGAGGATTTCCCTCAAATGCTCCTCATGCTGCTCTGTGGATCTCGAATACACCAATATGTCGTCGATGAACACGATCACCGAGCGATCCAACATCGGTCTGCACACTCTGTTCATGAGATCCATGAACACCGCCGGTGTGTTGGTGAGTCCGAAAGGCATCACCACGAACTCGTAATGCCCATAACGAGTCCTTAATGTTGTCTCCTGAATTTCCTCATCTCGCACCCTCACCTGATGATATCCAGACCTCAAATCGATCTTGGAGAACCAAGATGCCCCCTGCAACTGATCGAACAAATTGTCGATCCTCGGCAATGGGTAACGGTTCTTGACCGTTAGCTTGTTCAACTCCCGGTAATCAATGCATATCCGGTGTGAACCATCCTTCTTCTTGACAAAAAGGATAGGTGCTCCCATGACGAACTGCTCGGCCGAATAAACCCCTTCCCCAGTAGCTCCTAGAGCTGTGAGGATAACTCCTGCATCTCTAGAGGCGCAAGGCGATAAAGCGCCTTGGCGATAGGCGCAGCCCCCGGAACCAAATCGATACCGAACTCTACCTGCCTCTCCGGAGGAACACCCGGAAACTCTTCTAGAAATACATCCGGAAACTCATGCACTATCGGGACCTCATCAACTGACCTCGGTCTCTCTGAATCAACCCTCGCATCCATCAGATATTCTACAAATCCCCTACAACCCTGCTGTAGACTCTGTCTCGCTCTGGAGGCCGAACAAAATGCTGACCTAGAACGTGTACCCTCGCCATACACCGTAAGAACTCCCTCACTAGGGTCTCGTATGGTTACCAGCTTCCTCTCGTAGTCGATGACCGCTCCCACTTTGCTCAACCAGTCCATGCCCACGATGACACAGACATCTCCCATCACAATAGGAACCAAATCAATCGGAAACTCGACGCCGAAAATCTCGAGTACACATCCTCGGATCACTTTGACGGCATACACCGTCCTCTCGTCAGCTATGGAAACTCTCAGAGGTCGACTCAACACCTCTCGACTAATACTGATGTGCTGACTAAAAGCCAAAGATACAAAAGACTGACTCGCACCCGAGTCAAATAACACCAAGGCAGGTATAAAATTCACAAGAAAAGTACCTACGCATAACATAAAATAAACACAATATCCCAACATCAAAATAAATACAAGAAAGGATACATACCAACCACGACGTCGGGCGCAGCGCGGACCTCCTCCGTAGTCAACTGAAAGGCTCTCCCTCGTGCCTTTGGTACCTCGGCCTTCATTGGTCGGCTCTCAGTAGCTTTGATAGCAGCAGGGGCAGATCCCTGAGGTGCTCCCTAGGCTGTCCCTCGCAACTGTGGACACTCTGCCTTGCGGTGTTCGGTCTGGTTGCAGTGAAAGCATACTGCAAACCCCTTGGGACAATCCTTGGCCATATGCCCCTCCTTGCCACATTTGTAGCAAGACCCCGCTCTACACACCCCATCGTGGCTCTTACCGCACTTGCCACAAGTGCGGCCCTTCTGATTCCCAGATCTCGAATCAGCGGGCTTAGCCCGCTTGGCTTCCGGCTGAGACTGTGCCGGTCCCCGATCCCTCCCCTGAGACTCAGCCTCCTCCCTAGCCTAAGTCTCCAACTCTATCTCCTTCTTCCGGGTATTTGCCTGAAGCTCAGTAAATGTCCGGTAGGTTGAGTTCGCCACGAACTCCTGTATATCCCTCCTCAAAATGCTCAGATATCGGCTCATATGTGCCTGCTCGGAGGACACGTGCTCTGGTCAGAACATCGCCCGCTCATGGAACATCCTCGTAATCACTGTGACAGACTCAGTACCCTGCTTGAGGGTCAAAAACTCCTGGGCCAAACGCTCCCTCTCCACCTGGGGAACGTACTCGTCTCAAAACATAGCAGTGAACCTCTCCCAGGTCACTGCAGCAAGCTCAGCAGGTGTATAGTGCACCGTCACAAAATTCCACCAGTCCTTCGCTCCCAAGCGAAGCTGGTTCAGCGCGAACCGAACTCTCAAATGCTCAGGAGATGAGCAAGTAAAGAAACACCCCTTAATGTCTGAAATCCACCTCATCGCTGCTATCGGGTCCTAGGTCCCTTCAAACTCCGGTGGTTTTGTGTTGCTGAACGCCCGGAACAGCAACACATCACCACACTGCGGTCTAGCCGTAGCTACAGCTGTAGTGGCCGCAGCAACAGCAACATCAGAAAGAGTAGCGTATCTCTCATCAAATGTCTCTATCAGGGTGGTCTTGATAGACCCGAACATCTCTGGAATCTCAGCACGGATGGCAGCAGCCACCTCATCATGAATCATCTGGCGTAGCTCATCGTCGCTCACACCCACTCCACTAGTCTCTGGTCTGTGGCGCGTTCCCACCATGATACCTTTCTGAAATACAACACAAGATATCAAGGACTCGCTCGAGCGTGCACACACTCGATACCCCCAATCCTACTTGGTCTCTGGTACCCTAAGGATTCTTACTTGGGTTGGGCACCGACCCGGTGCCTTCGGTAGTACGGGCCCAATACTACCGACCACACCGACTCGGCACTCATTCCAAGTCCTCCTCCCAGAGTCCCAAATTTCCAAGCACTCTACTCTCTTAAATCATGTGCTACTCACAAGCAGATATCTCATAAGCACCTCGTTGCTATCTAAACACTCTCAAACATTTCTAGCAGCAAAAGCCCCTAGACTAAGGCATCATATAAAAGGCCACTCTAGTCCTAATAAGAATACCTAGTCTACTCTAGCATGCATACCATAATTCGTCATATAGCATAACATAACATATCTGATAACACTTATTGTAAGGGTATTTTGGGAAATCACCGTTTGGGCGCTAGCTGATCGTACACACGGCTCTGCTCTGTTTGTCTCAAAAATCTTTTTACTCTTTTTAAAAATTGTACTTTATTATCAAAATTTTCCTCAAATCCTCAGTTTGAGTTCAGATACGTCCGAAGATGCATCCGAATCCCTCAAACCAAGGCTCGGATACCAACTTGTAACACCGTAAAAATTTAAACAATTTTTCACATTTTAAAATCATATAATTTCATTCACATCCACATTTTAAAACATTGTATCATCATTATCTTAATACAAAATCCCAAGATCAAAATATATAAACTCCAGTGAGCATGTGTACGAGTCATGCCGGCGCCTTCCCGCGATCATCGCTGGTACCTGAAACACCACACATAACACTGTAAGCATATTCGCTTAGTGAGTTCCCCAAAAGACCACATAAACACATATCAGCCACTCAAGGTTGTAACTCTATTGACCCTCCGGTTGAATATCTCTGTGGGACCCTCTTGGTCCCATAACTCTGTGGACCCACTGGTCCTAACTCTATAAACTCTGAATCATGCATATCACATATCACAATAAATCACAACACATAATAACATGCAAATACCCTGGCATATAACTCTAGGATACTCTGTCACAGAATTCTTTTACCACACTAGGTAAAGTATAGTGAGAAGACTCACCTCAGATGTCTCGGTAAATCTCTGACTCGGTAGAAATATGATCTAGCCTCCGCCTAATCACATAAAGTAAATATTCTCATAAATGTAACTCTCGGGACTAGACTCAACCCTCTCTAGGCACCCTCAGTAGGCAAAAGACCATTTTGCCCCTCTTTTAGCTCAAAGGCCACATTGTTGACCCAACCCTAAAAGTCAACAAAAGTCAATGGTCAAACTTTAACCCGACTCGTCGAGTGCAATTGGGCGACTCGGCGAGTCTACACGTTTCCACTAACTCTTTAGTCCCGCTTGGCACGTCGAGTTCCTCCCCTTACAAGGTTTTGGCCTAAACGTTCTCAACGCTCTTGGCCTTTTCCTTTCAAGGTTGACTTTCCAACTGAGAGCATCAGCAACAACATTTGCTTTACCGGGGTTGTAAAGGATCTCATAGTCATAGTCCTTGAGTAATTCTAGCCAGCGTCGTTGCCTCATGTTCAATTCTTTCTGATTAAAGAGATACTGGAGACTCTTTTGATCAGTGAAAAGCTTGCACTTCGTGTCATAGAGGTAATGTCTCCATATCTTTAAGGCAAATACTACCGCCGCCAACTCTAGATTATGAGTGGGGTAGTTCTTTTCGTGCTCTTTCAATTGTCGAGTGGCATATGTTATCATCTTTTCTCTTTGGGTCAGAACACAACCCAACCCGACTCCAGATGTGTCACTGTATACCACGAAGTCTTCAACTCCATCGGGTAGAGAAAGTATCGGTGCTTCACATAACTTCTTCTTTAGCTTCCCAAATGCCCCATCGTGTTTCTCACTCCACGTATATGTCACTCCTTTGTGGGTTCAAGCTGTCAATGGAGAGGCTATCGGAGAAAAGCCTTGGATAAATCGTCGGTAATATCCATCTAATCCTAGAAAGCTTCGAATCTCCATGGGACTTTTCGGACGTTCCCACTTCATCACAGCCTCGATCTTTACGGGGTCAACCATTATCCCTTCTTGGTTAACCACGTGACCCAAGAACTAGACTTCTCGTATCCAAAAGTCGCATTTAGAGAACTTAGCGTAAAGCTTCTCCTTCTTTAACACTTCCAACACTTCCCGTAGATGCTTGCCATGCTCCTCTTGGCCTTTTGAGTAGATCAGAATGTCATCGATGAAAACTATCACAGATTTATCAAGGAATGGTTTACAAACCCTGTTCATTAAATCCATGAATGCTGCTGGAGCATTGGTTAGTCCAAATGACATAACCAAGAACTTGTAGTGTCCATATCTAGTTCTGAATGCAGTTTTCTCAATATCCTGCTCTCTCACCTTCAGCTGATGATATCCTGACCTAAGATCGATCTTTGAGAAATAGCTCGAACCTTGCAGTTGGTCGAATAGGTCATCAATCCTCGGCAATGGATACTTGTTCTTCACCTTTGCCTTGTTCAGCTCTCGGTAGTCTATACACATTCTCATGCCTCCGTCTTTCTTCTTCACAAATAACACCGGAGCTCCCCAGAGTGATGAACTAGGTTGAATGAAACCGTTGTCCAACAGCTCCTGAAGTTGCGTCATAAGCTCCTTCATCTCCGTCGGTGCTAATTGGTAAGGTGCTTTTGCTATTGGTGTTGTACCTGGTAACAATTCTATTCGAAGCTCCACTTGTTTATCAGGTGGTAATCCAGGAAGATCTTCGGGAAAGACTTCCGGATAATCACACACAACCGGTATATTCTGCACCTCTTTCTTTTCCTTCTTAGCATCGATTACGAATGCCAAGTATGATGCACATCCTTTGGACAAACATTTTCTGGCTTTCATCAGGGAGATGATTCCAGAATTCACTTTGCGTTTGTCCCCGTACACCATAAATGATTCCTTTCTGGGTGGGTTTACCCTTACTATCTTCTTTCGGCATTGAATCTTAGCATCGTTGGCGCTAAGCCAATCCATACCCAAAACGATGTCGAAACCGTTTAACTCTATGGGTAATAGCTCCTCGTGGAATGCGTTTCTGTTTAGGTCGATGACGATGTTCCTAATACAATCACTAACATGTACGAATTTGCCACTGGCAACTTCTACAATCAGGGCATTATCAAGTTTTTCTACAGGCAATGCTAATTTCCCACCAAATTTATGCGACACAAAGGAGTAGTTGGCTTTGGAATCAAATAGTATATTGGTAGGCAAACCATTTACAAGAAAAGTACCTAAAGCGATGTCTGCTGCCTCCTTCGCAGCCTCAAGCGTCATCTGGAAGGCTCTTGCCTTCAGTTTCGGTGGAATGTTGGGTCTTCCTATCTCCTTCTTCGGGTCGTCCCTCAAAACGTTCCCTTCTTCATTACACCCATAACAGGCCTTCTGGGTGAGGGTGCATTCATTGGCATAGTGCCCAGGCTTTCCGCAACTGAAACAAGTGACCCCTCCGTCACACTTACCAAAGTGCTTCTTCTTGCACTTGTCACACCACTTCGCTTTTGATCCTACTCTTATCGAACCAAATTTTGAGAATTTACTCTTCTTTCCGAACCTCGAGGATCCGTCAAATTACCTTTTCTCACCAACCTCGGCCCTCTCCAGACTCCTTTCTTTCTGCTGGTTCTCCACATTCTTAGCTGCTCGAACAGCTGATTTCATAGTGGTTTCCATCTTGACTGTTGGGCCATAGTCGGCTGGCAGTCCATTTGCGAACTTCTCAATTTTGGAAAGTTCGGTTGACACTAAGTATGGAAACAACTTCATCTTTTCTGTGAATGCAGCAGCATAGTCGTCGATGCTCATTCTTCCTTTCTTCAAGTTTTGGAACTCATTGTTTAGATCAATCAGATCTATCTCTGAACAGTATTGCGCCTTCAGTTGTTCTAAGAACTCATCGCATGACATTTTCAGAGCTTGTCCTCGTGGCATTGTATCCGCCAATAGCTTCCACCAGCTCAAGACTCCAGTTTTCAATTATCTCACAGCGAAGACGATCTTCTGCTTCTCGCTGCAGTCGCAGCTCTCAAACACCATCTCCATCTCGGAGATCCAATCCATAATCTCAATAGGCTTTGGGCTTCCTGAGAGACTTGGTGGTTTCACACCCAAGAAATTCTTGTACATTCGCCCATCCTTGTCGTTTCTCCTTTCCGGGCCATCCCTTCGTTCACCTTGAGTCCCTACTTGACTCACTTGGCGGCTATAGTTCCTTTCCTCAGATTGCTTGGGAATTGGCTCGGTCGGCTCAACATGTATGGTAGGTTCGTCCCTATTTTCGTGGAACATCTATCTCATTTCTTCCCTTTGTTCAGCTAGCATAGCCCGAAGCATGGCTTGTACTCCATCCATGGTGATTGGCTCGGGTGCAACTTCTTCAACAACACGTATTTGTTAAATCACTGGGGGTTGATTCATATTCCCATTCGCATTCCCAGCTCCACTGCGGGTTCTTGTCGTTTTGATCTATACACCGAATAAGGTGAATTTAGATCTTTATTTAGGATTGACGTTCAAATCATCCTTATCACTCCGAAACGTTTATATGCTAGTTTTAATATCGTACTCGTACGTTTAGAATCCTAAACATATAAGGTTTCCAGATCCGGTCGGCATTAGACCATAGATCCGAACAAATAATAGCATATCAGGCACAAAGAATTTAGCACATAAAAGCATTTTAGGCACAATTCCTAAAATAAGCTAGTGCTCACGCCTCACAATCATCGCTTAGCATTCTAAGTTTAAGTCTAGAAATCCTACAAATTCCTAGTTCGCTTAAACTTATGCTCTGATACCAACTGTGACATCCCTATTTTCACATCTAGAAAAGACCGAGTTTGTTTATGCTTTGTTTGAAAATCAGAGTAACATTTTAAATAAAAGTGTTGTGGAATTTGTCCCAAAACAAAATATGATAAAAATTTATCAAAAGCATTTCCATAGAAATGTATTTCATTAACAGACTTGGGATGTCATGTTTGATACAGATCAAAAGCATAAACAATACAATATAAGCCTTACTACATTATTTCATATCTACAGGCCTATAACCGTAATCCCTCATCCAAAACATCACATCTATGCTCGAGCACCACTACATGAAATACATAAAACTGAGTGGGTCAGGCTTGGGATCCTGGTTAGCACATAGGGTCTTCAACCCACAATAAATAAGTTTATTAATTTCATCAATCAACAATAACCCGATTACCCGTTCCCGTTATCCTCACTTTACGTCCCTAAACACCTATCATAAGGGACCTAGCCTAAGGATCATCATCAGGATGGACACTACTGCTAAGGGGGTTCCTTAACAATAAATGTCCTAAAGGCAACCATGAGGGGGATGGAGTACACCGGTGAACACATCGTTCACAAACACCTACAGGTTGCGAGCCTGCTAGCGTTCCATTGGACTGTCTAGAAGAGTCCGTGGTCATCATCTATACTCCGCTAGATGACAGAATCAACAACAACAACATCGAGGCTTCTCATCATTTTGTCACACATCGTCTATTACATCTACCCATGTTTTACCCCAACATTTTCGTAGATATAAAATACATATACAGTTTAAATCATTTAAAACATGTATAAAAACGTTCATCCAACATAGACAACAAGTATTCAGATAATATGCACACATAGCACGTAATTTATATAAAATACTTCATATTTATGTGTAAACTGAAAGTAACTATGCATTAACTTGGTAAGGTGGTGATTCCGAACTCAGACAGCGCTTCGTTACTCTTAAAACAATTTCCTTCGACAAAACCTAGTATCAATACCACTAGGGTTTAGTCTAACGTTAACCGTGACTAATTAATAGTCTAGCTATTATTATTATTATTATTATTATTATTATTATTATTATTATTATTATTATTATTATTATTATATAAGCGTTAAACAACTCTTATATAACTCATAATAATATCTCAAATAATTATTTTAAGGTCCTAATAATGTTACTATAATTAATTAGAAGCTATATTAAAAATAGCGTAGGCGTAGCTCACTTACAGCGGAATTTTATTAAAAATCGGGCTTCGCTGGAGCAGCGTTTCCGAGCCGAAAGTTTTTCTTCTCGGAGCCGTCGGGCGCTCCGGGGCTTCTTTCTCATGCTAGGGAGGTTCCCTAGACTTGGGAGGGGTTTAGGGAGGCTAGAGAGAAGTTAGAGAGAGAAAGAAAGGCTTATGGTGTGAAAAAATTATGAAGAGTTCATCTCTGATTTATAGGAGTTTTTTAGTAAAGTAGTCCCTAAGTTTCGTCGGTATCTTCCGCGTACGATTTCCATTTTCTACGTTCTTTATATCCACGTGTTGGTATTTACGAGAACTACAACTTTCATTTAGATTCCGTCAGCTAATTCTCCTTCTATCTCAGATTTACAAAAACTGTATCGTATTTATCGCACACGAAGAGTAGCGACTAAGCTTCGTCCATATCTTTCGCATACGAGCTCCATTTTCGATGTTATTTATATCCACGCGTTGGTATTTACGAGTAGTACAACTTTCATTTAGATCCCGTTGGCTAATTCTCTTTCTATCTGGGATTTCTAAAACTGTATCGAATTCGCCGCACTCGAAGAGTAAGGACTAAGCTTCGTCCATATCTTTCGCATACGAGCTCCGTTTTTTACTGTCTTTTTAGTTTTTAACTCCTATTAACGATATCTTCATTTCTCATTTAGATTATTTTGGTTGAAAATCGACCGATCTAAAATTCAAATTTCCAGGTCGTGCACTGTTATGCTAAATCTTAGAAAAATAATAACTTCCTCATACGAAGTCAGATTTGGGTGTTCTTTTTATGGACGCTCTCGGTTTAACATATTCTACAAATTTCGTTTAGATTGCTAAGGCTAAAAATCGCTCTATCGTACGCTCCCCGGTGTTGTGCCGGTTTTGCCGTGAAACTTCGACGGGTCATAACTTCTTCGTTATAACTTGGATTTTAACATTCTTTATATATCCGGAATACATGTTTCGACCACTACAACTTTATGTAAAGATATCGGGTTTGTCTAACACTTTAATTTTGATGCTTATTTTTATCCTTTATTTATTATACATTTATAAATAAGTAATAGGCACATAAATGCACATAATTCACATAATACACAAATAATTCATCTTTATTACTTCAAAAAGAGTTACAATAGTTGACCTAGACTATTACATCGTCTAAAATGCTTAGCCCTGAAACCCGGGCGTTACATCCAAGCACAAAAGTGCTTGCATAAAAAGAATCACGCTTTTCTTGCTCATGTTGTGAATAAAACAAAGGAGGAGAAAAACATTAACGATATTCCGAAGGTACGTGATTTTCCCGAGGTATTCCCTGAGGATTTGCCAGGAATACCCCCCGAGCGTCAGGTCGAGTTTCGAATCGATCTTGTACCTTGAGCCACTCCAATAACCAAATCACCTTACATATTAGGTCTTACCGAAAGGCAAGAGTTATCTAGCCAACTAAGCGAACATCTCAACAAATGATTCATCAGGCTGAGCTTTTCACCTTAGGGAGCTCCGATCCTGTTTGTCAAAAAGAAAGACGGATCTTTCAGGATGTGCATCAACTACCGGGAGTTAAACAAGCTTACTGCCAAGAATCGATACCCACTCCCTCAAATCGATGATCTATTCGATCAGCTCCAAGGAGCCAGCTACTTCTCCAAGATAGATTTGAGGTCCGGATACCACCAACTAAGAGTCTGAGAGGAGGATATCCCAAACACTGCTTTCCGAACCTATTATGGACATTTCGAATTTGTGGTCATGTCTTTTGGTCTCACAAATGCACCCACAGCCTTTATGGACCTGATGAATCGAGTTTGTCGGCCGTTTCTCGACAACTTCATGATTGTTTTCATCGATGATATCCTCGTTTACTCTAAGAGTGAGGAAGAGCACAGCCAGCACTTACGACAGATTTTGAGAACTCTAAGGATGGAGAAGCTATACGCCAATTTTTCCAAATGCGAGTTCTGGATTCACAGAGTGGAATTCTTGGGTTATGTAGTCAAGGAAGAGGAAATACATGTAGACCCTACCAAGATCAAAGCTATTAAGGGTTGGGCAACTCCAAGAACACCAACCGAAATTCGACAATTTTTAGGCCTTGCTGGTTATTACCGAAGGTTCATCCAGAATTTTTCCAAAATCGCCAAGCCTCTCACCACTCTCACCCAGAAGGGTGTGCCCTTCCATTGGAATGACAAACAAGAAGTTGCCTTCCAAACCCTGAAACAGGACCTCTGTAGTGCTCCAGTGTTATCCTTTCCAGAAGGAACGAAAGACTTTGTAGTATATTGCGATGCTTCTAATCAAGGGTTAGGATGTGTACTTATGCAGCGCGTAAATGTGATAGCTTACGCATCTAGGCAACTAAAAACCCATGAAGTAAACTATACCACCCACGATCTCGAGCTAGGAGTTGTGGTCTTCACCCTGAAAATTTGGTGGCACTACTTATATGGTACAAAGTGCACCATTTTTACAGACCACAAGAGCCTTCAGCACATTCTGAATCAAAAAGAATTGAACATGAGACAGCGGAGATGGTTCGAGCTACTAAACGACTATGAATGCGAGATCAAGTACCATCCAGTTAAAGCTAACGTGGTAGCTGATGCCTTAAGCCGAAAGGAATACTCGAGCCGCCGAGTAAAGACGCTGACTATGACCATCCATTCCCATCTATCCTCACAAATCAAGGAGGCTCAGCAGGAAGCCTTGAAACCGGAGAACGTTGCCAATGAAGTGTTGCGCGGAATAGAAAAGAATATGATGATAAAGAAAATGGAGCCTACTATCTTACGGACCGGATCTGTACACCGATATTCGGTGGGTTCCGAGACGTGATAATTAATGAGGCTCACAAAACAAGGTACTCTATCCATCCGGGTTCCGATAGATGTACCTGGATATTAGAAAACATTACTGGTGGCCGAATATGAAAGCGAAGATTGCCACTTACGTGGGTAAGTGTCTCACTTGTGCCAAAGTTAAGGTGGAATATCAAAAGCCCTCTGGTCTACTTCAGCAACCCGAAATACCCGAGTGGAAATAGGAGAGGATAACAATGGATCCTATAACCAAATTACCCAAGACGGCAGACGGTATGGATGCTATCTTGGTGATCGTTGACCGATTAACCAAATCCGCCCATTTTCTGCCAATAAAAGAGAAGTACAGGATGGAAAGGCTAACACGAATATACATGAAAGAAGTAGTAAGACTCCATGGGGTGCCCATAACTATTATCTCTGATAGAGATAGCAGATTCACCTCTCGTTTTTGGCAGTCGCTCCAGAAAGCTTTGGGAACCCAACTAGATATGAGCACTGCCTACCACCCTCAGACTAATGGCTAAAGCAAGCGAACCATTCAAACTCTAGAAGACATGCTTTGGTCATGTGTAATAGACTTTGGAAAAGCTTGGAATACTCACCTGCCCCTAATTGAATTCTCATACAACAATAGCTACCAAACGAGTATAGGAGTCGCTCCCTTTGAGGCCTTGTATGGCTGGAAGTGCAGATCGCCCCTCTGTTGGGCTGAGGTGGGAGACACCCAGCAGGCAAAAGGGCAAACGCCCAACAGCACACTCACTGGACTCGAGATTATTCGAGAAACCACGAAAAAGATAGTCCAAATCCGAGCACGACTCCAAGCATCGCGTGACCGACAAAAGAGTTATGCAGATAAAAGGCGAAAGCCTCTGGAATTCCAGGTGGGTGATCGAGTGCTATTAAAAGTCTCCCCTTGGAAAGGGATGATACGATTTGGAAAGAGAGGTAAACTAAATCCCTGATACATCAGACCATTCGGGATCCTTGCACTGATTGGTCTGGTAGCCTACAAACCGATAAATTCCAGTCTGATGACTGATTAGACCGAGACATTTTAGTCCGATGACTAATTGAGCCGGGGTATTCCAGTCTGATGACCGATTAGGCCTAGGCATTCCAGTCTGATGATTGATTGGGCCAGGGTAATCCAATCTAATGACCGAGGACCCGATATGCATGCTTGTATGTTTGTTTTGTGTGATACTTTGGGGGAACTCACTAAGCTTTGACTTATGATTTGAATTTATGATTTCAGATACTTCAAATGACAGGGGAAAGACAAAGGCTTGATCGTGCACATCATCTGTGATTATGATTTTTGGGACACTTTGATTCATGTTTTATAACTATTGGAAACTATGTTTTATGATATTATGAATTTTGGATTGGTTTGAAAAGTGAAAATTTTGCCTTTATTTTTAGGATTTTACAAAAACTTGCAAAGACAGACATTTAGCCTTCAACTTTGCGACAATGACACATTAAAACCATGAACTTCTAATTACTTCTCAAGCAATGCCACAAGTAGATAGAGTAAAACAAATTAGTAACTTTCAGAGGCAAATTACCAAATTCCTACTAAAATCATATAAAAATGAAAACATGACTATGTTGACTTTATTTTTTTAGGCGTTATAATATGAAATAAAGGGAAAGCCGATGCAAAGACAGAAGGACCAAAGTTGATAAGTTGTTCAAAGTAGAAAAAAAGCTTGACATTGGAAATAGTTAGTAGAACTTGGACCGAAGATGTCAAGTTGATAGAAAGAAAAAGGGACTTGTTAGCAGTTAAGTCAAAGATGTAAGATTAAAGTGCAACTTTTGGACTATAGCAAGCATCAAGCAAACGATATTAATAGGTTATATTTTGTAATTAGACTAGTTTAGAAACAAGAAAAGGGTTACTTGATCGCTGCCTTCATTGACTCATATTCGGAATGTTCATTACATCCAATCGAACAATAAATATAGTATATTCTTGCTTCGTCCGTGTTTTGAGTTTCGTAGTTGTTGAATTTGTTAATTAAAACTTTTGATGAAATGTAAAGTTTTGTGTTAATTCTGTTGAACTGAGTAGATACTGTTCTGATTAGCTTTTGAAAATCCAAAAGTAGTAAGGGAAAAAGAGACAAGCATTTAATGAATGCTTAAGAGGAGTATTAGAAACATCAAACATAACACAAAAGAAAACAAAACTGAACCACAATGTCAAACACATCATACTGGCAAGAAAAAACATGATAGATTCAATCATACAATGGACTAAAAAGGAATTACTTGACATAAACCTAAAATATAAGAAACAAAACATCATGCAGAGTAGTCGTAAGTCATAACAAAAGATAGTAGAAGTAGACATGTTGTACGTGTTGGCTTCTGTAGCTCTTTAGCAAATACACTATCTCACTAATGCCTCTTCAAAACTTCAATCGAGAAAATTTGCGGCAACTAATCTTATGCTTGGTTGGTGCAACCCAAACAAGACTATCCACATACTCAACAACTTTAGTATGACCACATTTTGTATATTTGATCTTAAAGTGTTTAACCTTTTCTGCAATTGGATCGTACAAAGTTAGTCTGTCACAAAGTCCAAAGATAAACTCATTGTGTAACGTGAACCCAATCGGAGATACACCTCCACGATACTTTGAAAAGACATGATGTTTTACCCACGAATCAGCCACCCCATACTCATTCATCACCCACACCTTACATTCACCATGTCTAAACATTGCCATCACACAAAGCTTTCCAACCAAAACTCCTAAAGTGTTGGCTTTACACAAGCCTGCAACCTCTATTTGACAATGGAATAGTAACAAAGAAAAAACAGAGCACAATACTTCAAAGCTAGAAGTTTTTTATTCACTGAAATGAAAGGGAAGGAGTACATTCAACGTGTCTACTGCAGAACTATTTAAACTGAGAATTATGCTAATAAGACTCCAACTACCCCTACTTGCATAAGACTAGGACTCTACTGCCAACATGGCTTTGAATTATTCAAAACACACAAAAAAAAAACATGACATAAGACCATTTCAAAACTAATTTCTGAATTATTCCAACATTTTCCTCCCTAATTCAGAAATCATACCTTCATTACTCCAAGGAGACTTCGCATCTCCTCAAACTTTAGTTTTCCCAGTGACTTGGTCAGGACATCTGCTTTCTGCTCCTTGCTGCAAACATGAGAGACCAAAATGTCCCCATTCTCAACACATTCTCGGATAAAGTGGAACCAGATATCTATGTGCTTGCTCCTCCCGTGGAAGACATGGTTTTTCATTAAATCTAGTGCGGATTTGTTGCCAACCTTCAATACAACAGGTGGCTACTTCTGTCCGGTTATCTCACTGAGTAATCTCCTGAGCCAAATTCCTTGACAGGCTGCCATGGTGGCAGCCATAAATTCTGCTTCACAGGTGGAGAGTGCCACACACCTTTGCTTTTGTGAGTCCCATGTAACCAAGTTCTCCTTCATGTAGAATAACATCCCTCCTGTGCTTCTTTGATCATTGACATCATTAGCTAGATCACTGTCGGTGTATCCTTTTAGTGTGACACTTTCCTTTCCTTTTGAGTACTTCAAACCAAAATTCAGAGTGCCCTTTATGTACCTAAAAATGCCCTTCACTGCTTGTAAGTGATTCATGGTTGGCTTCTCCATGAACCGACTTACAATTCCCACAGCAAAGGTTATATCTGGCCTGGTATGAGTTAAGTACCGCAACCCACCAACTATACTTCTATATTCTGTGGGATTCACCAATTCAGATTCATCTTCTTTCTTAAGCTTCAGCTTGTGTTCCATGGGAGTCTTTGTGGGATTACAATTTTGCATACATGTTTTGGCAAGTAGATTCTTGGCATAGGATTCCTGTTTCAGTGAGATCCCATCTTCCTTTTGACTTACTCCAATTCCCAAGTAGTGGGTTAGGAATCCTAAATCACTCATTTCAAACTTGGAGTTCATCTCTTTCTTGAACAACTGAACACTTTTAGGGCAGCTTCCTGTGACAATTAAGTCATCTACATACACTCCTACAATCAAGACATGTTCATCATACCTCTTGGTGTAGACAGAGTATTCATGGGCACACCATGTGAATCCAATATTCTTCAGATGTCGATCCAGGCAAGCATTCCAATCCCTGGGAGCTTGTTTGAGCCCGTAAAGGGCTTTGGAGAGTTTGTACACCTTGTGAGTTTCGCCCTTCTTCTGATAGCCATCAGGTTGATTCACGTAAACTTCCTCTTCTAGATTTCCATTTAGGAATTCTGATTTGACATCCAGATGGTGAACCTTCCACCCATTTGAACCTGCTAGGGCTAGAATGAGGCGTATTGTGTCAATTCTAGCTACAGGAGCAAATACCTCATCGTAATCGACCCCGTTCCTCTGGACGTACCCCTTCGCTACAATTCTGGCTTTGTGCTTGACAATTCTTCCACTTGGATCCTTTTTCAACTTGAAGACCCACTTCAATCCAATAGCCTTACGATTCTTTGGAAGATCGACCAATTTCCAGGTATTATTTTCTTTGATTGAGGCTAATTCAGCATCCATCGCCTCTTGCCACTCCTTTTTCTTACTAGCCTCAAGGTATGATGTAGGTTCTTCATCGATTCGTATCAGCATAAGGTCTTCAGAGGGTACAAATTTTTCGTGCGTGCTTTCATACAAATCGGTAAGAAGCCTGAACCTTTTTGGAGCTCCACCACCCGTAGAGCTAGAAGCGGTGCTCGGAGTCGCTGCCTGAGGCGATGAGTCAATCGTAATGGGATCACCTTGTGCGAGTGGGGTATATGGGGTATTTGGCGATATCGGACTACCCGGTGGGCCTGATTGTGGGTAACCCGACATATGTGACTGCTCACTATTGGGCCAATTAGAAAATGACCCACTTCCTTGATCCGATCCAGTTGCTTGACCTGGTGTGTCCGGCGCCCATTCTTCCTCATCGTAAAGACCATCACCATCTAAATCAAATCCTTCGACTGTAAAAGATACTCCAGGTGTCGCTTTGATCCTTTGACTTTTCTCCCATACCCAATTTCATTCTTCTTCGAATACAACATCTCGACTCACGTAGACTTTCCCTGAATCTGGGTCCAGAAGCCTGTATGCTTTCGAGCCTTTTTCAATTCCAATATGAACCAGGGGCATACTTCTATCTTTTAGTTTATTCAAATGCCCTTTGACAATTTTCATGTGGGCTACACAACTGAACACCCTGGGATGCACTATATGTGGCTTTCTCCCAGACCATGCTTCATAAGGTGTCATATTCTTCAAGGCTTTCATGTGAGCTCTGTTCAAGACATAAACAGAGTATGATATAGCTTCTCCCCACAATGCATTGGGCACAGACATTGTCTTTAAGTTGCACCTCACCATCTCCAATACAGTCTGATTACGTCTCTCTACCACTCCATTTTGTTGTGGAGAGTAGGGGGACGTGTGTTGTCTCTCCAGCCCAGTTTCTTCATAGTACT
This sequence comes from Lactuca sativa, assembly GCF_002870075.4. NCBI lineage: Eukaryota > Viridiplantae > Streptophyta > Magnoliopsida > Asterales > Asteraceae > Lactuca > Lactuca sativa. The sequence goes on along the minus strand of NC_056630.2, from coordinate 28,626,463 downwards.
TCGTGAATTCCTTTGATAAGAACTCTCCTCCACGATCAGTTCTGAACACTTTCACTTTCTCCCCTGCTTCAGTTTCTACCTTGCTTCTAAAGTTATTGAACACTTGTAGAGCTTCATCTTTAGACTTCAACAAGTACACCCACATCACTCTACTAAAATCATCAACCATCAATATGAAATATCTATTACCGGAAGGTGTTGGAGGAGTAACTGGCCTACATAAATCACCATAGATCAACTCCAGCTTCTTGTTTGCCCTGAATTTCGTTTGAGCTGGAAATGGATCTCTTGCTTGTTTTCCCACCAAACAACCTTCACACGGTTGTGAGGGAATCTTTATTTGTGGCACACCTTCGATCATCTTCTTATATATCATCAGCGTCATTGAATTAAAGTTTACATGCCCCATTCGTTTGTGCCATAACCATGACTGGTCATCAATTTCACCAGTCAAACATATGCCTTTGGTTTCCTGCAGTTCTATCTTATAAAGGGGATTTGATGACCTTCTAACCTTCATCAACAACTTTCCCTTTGAACCTTTGACCCACAAAAATGGATCTTTGATCCTTATTTCATCTCCACCCTCAGCTAGTTGGCCCAATCTGATTATATTACTACACGGATCAGGGATGTAGTAAACTTCATTCATCCTTCGTTGACCACCATCTTTGCATCTGAATACAACTAAGACTTTGCCGTCAATCCTTACTTTAGACTCATTCCCGAATTTCATGAAACCATGAATTGATTCATTCAAGTTTTTGAATTTGGATTTGTCTCCAGTCATATGATTACTGGCACCTGTGTCCAGGTACCATGTGCAGGATAACTTCTTTGGATTTCCATGGGTTCTCAATTGAGGGCTAAGGTTTTCTTCATTCAATAATACAAAGCTCTCATCTTCATATGTTGCCAGCAGCAGGGCAGGCTCGTCATCATGAAGTTCTTGGATCAGATTATTCTCATGGCTTCGTTCCTTTCGAGGATTCTTGCATTCAGATGCATAATGTCCATACTCCTGGCAGTTATAGCATTGAATGTCACTCTTGTCGTGGCTACTTGATGCAGTAGGATTACTTCCTTTTTGGTGATGGGCTCCGCTTCTTCCACCGCGACCACCACGGCCTCTTCCGTTTCTTCCTCTTCCTCTGCCACGACCGCCACGTGAACCACTGAAACCACCTCGACTTGCTCTTTGTTTTGAGTCACCTTCCGATTTCTTTTTGTTTCTATCGGACCACTCCTTGTGAGTCAACAAGAGTTTCCGATCATCGCTTTCACATGAGATCTTCATCCGTTCTTCATACGCCTTAAGTCTCCCGATCACCTCTTCAATGGACATTGATTCCAAGTCTCCAAATTGCTCGAGTGTCGAGGCAATCTGAAGAATTTTGGACGAAATTGCCCTCAATAATTTCTTCACAACTTGAGATTCTTCTACCTTATCTCCCAAGGTTCGTAGTGTACTGACTGTGTTGATGATTTTTCCGGTGAAATCATCAACGCTTTCCGTTTCCTTCATACTCATGGCTTCAAGTTCAGCTTTGAGTGTTTGAATCCTTGCAACCTTCACTATGTCTGCCCCTACAAACATAACTTTTAGAGCTTCCCAGGCTTCTTTGGCAGTCTTCTTCTCCGCCAATGTCATCAGCAAATCTTTAGGTATCCCTTGATAAATGGCAGCCAAGGCCATATTGTCCTTCTTTGCTTCAACAAGGGTGTTAGTAGTTTTGGGTTCTACTGCATCCCAAACACCTTGGGCCAACATAAAAACCCTCATCTTGATTGCCCACGCACTGTAATTGCTTCTTGTCAACATCGGGTAGTGCAGGGTGATTTGCCCATCTTTGTCACCATTCCCATTGCTGCCACTGCCTGCCATCTCTTCTTCTCTAGGTTGATACTTGGGCATGTGCCAGGGGTGCTTTGATACCAACTATTGGCTTTACACAAGCCTGCAACCTCTATTTAACAATGGAATAGTAACAAAGAAAAAACAAAGCACAATACTTCAAAGCTGGAAGCTTTTTATTCACTGAAATGAAAGGGAAGGAGTACATTCAACGTGTCTACTGCAGAACTATTTAAACTGAGAATTATGCTAAAAAGACTCCAACTACCCCTACTTGCATAAGACTAGGACTCTACTGCCAACATGGCTTTGAATTATTCAAAACACAAAAAAAACATGACATAAGACCATTTCAAAACTAATTTCTGAATTATTCCAACATAAAGATATCTCATAGTACAACTTGTTATCAAGTAAAAAATCAGGAATATAAATCTCATGGAATGTCTCTGCACTCAAATCAAAAGCCAATATCGCAACTGGGTTCTGACCAATTTCCGTATAACCAAACCAATGAAGATGACCATTATGACCATCTACACATACTTCATGATTATATCTGATTCTTGTAATATGCGATGGAGGACTTTGAGTAATTAACTTAAAAACACCCTTTCTCATGCTATAGACTTCAACTAGCCACAATATGTTGGGGGGTTCATAGTCAAGGCATGTAAGTTTCACAAGTTTGTAATCATCGGTTGTGGGATCATACCCAAACCGAGGAAAAACGCCATTTAGATCCTCATAGTCATAGTCTGGCATATCACTTGGTGGGAGAATTAATAAAGCGGAGAGAGAAGGGTTCCAAATGTAATAGTCTCCATCAAGATATGGTCCATACTGAAAGCATATTAGGCCATTAACGGATCCAATAACATAACCATGACGATAACATTCAGATTGGAGATTTGTCGGGAGTTTTATGAAATCAGTGAGTTCGAGATAGGGAGATCGCAAGGGGTGTGTTGTGAATGGTTTAGAGTGGAAAGAAAACATATGGTAGAAGACCAAGAGAATTTCATCGTTTTTATGACGTGAATGATCGAGATGGGATTTTACAAAGGAGGGTGAAGACAAGAGATCATTACAAGTTTTAGAGACGCACCTCATTTGAGCAAGCTGTTTTGCCAATAAACGGATAAATATGTTTGATAAGATATCGTTTGGAAGCTTCTCCATGATTGATAGGTGTTGAGGTGAAGCCATTTGACGATCATGAGTGAAAGGAAATGTAAGGTGTGTGAGCTTATTAATACATGGTCGATCCTCTTTGGAAACCGGTGCCTCCAGTCGTTCAAATTTCGGGGTACTTGAAAGGTTACATAAAATTGAACTTCTTAAAGTACTAAAATGCAATTGATTTATATTAAATGCAGTTATCATTATTAACTCAGCTTCCTCATGTTAAAACAACGTTCATCCCCATTACCCATTAAACCTAATCCTCAAAAAGTAATGAAACGAATATGTAGGATGTATATATGGCCTTTTCTTGTTCTTGGAAGATGGATGTATGGGTCGTACATAGCATTTTGCAAACGTCTAAAGGTCAATACTAAGGGGGTGCTTGGATTAGCTTATTAGCTTATTGCTTATAGTTCATTTGTGGTGGGAATAAGCAATAAGCAATAAGCATGGTGAGAGATGCTTATTAAAATTAGCTTATTTAGCTTAATAAGCTGGATTTTATCCAAACACTCAAAGTTAGCTTATTGTGAGAATAAGCAATAAGCACCTCTTTTTTTTTCCTATCCAAACACCCCCTAAAACTATATTTTGTTTCAGTATTATATTTTATTTTATTTTTGACGTATATGAATTGATTTAAAATACTAAAACTTATGGTTATGTGTTGTTTTAATGTATTTGAATTAATCTACAACTTATTTTTATGTATATTTTTAATATTTGAACTAGTAACGTCAAATTCATGATTTATATATGTATGTATGTGTACGAAAATAAGAAAAAATATGAAAATTATAGAACCGATTGACCCGACGGTCAAACCGGTTGAACCGGGAACCGGTCACCCTACCGGTTCAACTAAAAAACCGGTTTTTAACACATTGATTGTTCCTAGTTTTTCTAAAATCATTTTTTTTGCTTAAAAAGTCATATTTACCAGACACATCACATTTTTATTTTATTGACTTTTATAAAAGTGTTGATAAGGTGTCATTTGTTTTTTCGAAACGAAAATTTTTGAAGTCTGCGAACCACCTCTGCAATCCTTTGTAACAGAAGAGGGGGGCCAAACGGCTATAGCATATAATAAATTGTCTATTTGTTTTTTTAACATCTGCAAATTGTTGCAATAAGTTAAAGTAAGGTGTCAAGATGTTTGAAACATATGGTCAAAGTGTTGCGTCACGCAGCACACACGCAACAGTTTTTAAGTCAGAAATATTCTAAAAAAACAAACAGCTGCGAAGGACCAAATGCTGCGCGGCACAACAATAAGTGGTCAGAAGTGGTTTTTTTAGAAAAAACAAACAGCACTTAAGTCATTTTAAAGAACATTCTCAAACACCCCTTAATCCATTGAACATTCTCAAGTACAAGCTTCCATATTCCCAGTTTGCTCCGATGGGAATAGGCATTGACGTCCATATTTAGTTTTATGGAGATAATTCGTTCACTCAAGAAGTTCATTAATCATACACATAAAAATCAACTCCTATGATACAACCAAATTAAGATATTGGGATAATGACTTAGGAGGGTAATTAGGTTTCAGTTTGTCTGTATTAGGTCACGAAGGTTTTTTGTGCGTATTAGACCAATATGGTTGTTATTACCGTTTAAAAATAGTCTTTTTTACCGGTTAAACAGGAAGAAACTGGTAAAAGGACTATTTCTAAACGGTAATAACAACCATATTGGTCTAATACGCAAAAAAAAAAAAAAAAAAAAAAAAAAAAAAAAAAAAAAAAAAAAACTTAGTGACCTAATATGGACGAATTGGAAACCTAATTACCCTCCTAAGTCATTAACCCTAATTATTTAGAAAACATGCTAACTAATCAATGTGACTGACTTATTTGACTGAAAATAGTTGCTTCCATTTAAACTTATCACACAACCCTTCCAGAATTTCCAAGTCCAAAAACTCATATGATTAATGATCTTCATTACATAAATATGCAACATTTTATCAATAACTTATTTTTTGTCATTTAAATGTTTACATGAACACATCCATATGTACAAAAACAATCTCACTTTGATACCTCCCGTCAATGTCTACATTTAATAACGAATGGAAATGTAAAACCAACAGGGACTTGCGAAGGATGCCTATTGTCAATTATTTTATAAACAGCAAAACCATAACATGAACTAAGAAACTGAAGTTGCAAAATGAATAAAAAATCAGCACATAAACAAACACATACAAACTACATACAACACATAAATGGAAGTTTATAAAGCATGAAACTTAATGATAGGAAAAGTAAAAAACTTAAATGATACTTTATAGAAAGAAAGATCACCCTTACTTGCCACAAATGGTTGAAGACATAAACAAGAAGATCAATCTGAGCATGGAATCCACATGTTGTCTCATGACTTCAGTAGTTCATCTACTGAAACGTAAGAATTGCAATTGAACTCTATTAGCATTTGAAAAGGGAATTACGGTTTCAGAGAAAATGACGAAGGGTTTAAAAAAAATTGGACCATTTCTCGATTTGTGCGTGTCATCCTTGCGCAGGGACCATGCTAATCTTCTTTGTATCGTTCCAATTTTATCGGATGTCCCCGAAGGGACGACTATAGATGAAGAGCTTCTCCATACAGAGGAGTAGCATGTCCTTCTTCTGGTCGATATGGGACGACGCGAGTTCTAAACGAACTAGTTTATTGTTGATGGTCATATATTTTCAATGTCTTTAAAATTTGGGTTAATGACTTAGGAGGGTAATTAGGTTTCCAATTTGTCCGTATTAGGTCACTAAAGTTTTTTTTTCGTGCGTATTAGACCAATATGATTGTTATTACCGTTTAAAAATAGTCATGTTTACCGGTTAAACATGAAGAAACCGGTAAAAATGACTATTTTTAAACGGTAATAACAATCACATTGATTTAATACGCACAAAAAAAACTTTAGTGACCTAATACGGATAAACTAGAAACTTAATTACCCTCCTAAGTTATTATCCCTTAAGATATTTTACACCCATAGGTTTATAATATAACAATTACAATATTCATTTATTTGAGATTTTTTTTAACAAGGCGAATGGTAATATAATAATTGCAATAATCATTAATTTAATGCTTTTTTAACAAGGCAAATGGTATTATATTTATAAAAAAAATAATAAAAAATAATAAAAAATAAAATAAACTAGCAAGAGACGACAAGTTTACATGTTACAAGCTTTCAAAAGAATTTTCCCACAAGAAAAGCATCGTGTGTATGTCATCCTCCAAATATTCTTTTAAGGCCTTCAATTACATAAACAAAATACCGTTTCTAAGTTTCCAAACCGCCCGAAAAATAGTCTCGTTAAGAATAAATATGAGATTTTATCTCATCTTATTAACTACTCATTCAAACGACCCAATTCATCTGTAAATTAGGATTTTACATTTATGTTTTTTATTGATATCATACATTTGTATTATATATCCATCTTGATAAAGGATAATCAATTTTTCTTTTATAATTTCCCCTCTTATCCATATGGTATTCGAGCAAGTTTATGTCTAGCTCTAATCCAATTTACTTTCCTATTCTCTCAAGGATGTCTTCAATGGCTTCAACTACAATTCCAAATGTTGATGATCCCGCAACTCCACAGTGGTTATCAACCTTACCAATGTTGGAATTTTATATATAAAGGAATTGCAAGTTGGCAATTTCCTTTGTATCCCACATTGGTGGAGAGAAGAAACTTTTGAAGGTTTATAAGCCTATTCCCTTGGTAAGCCTTCAAAGGCTTTAGTGGATCAAAGGATTAGGCCAAGCCCACGCGCGCGCCTAGCCTAGCACTAGCCGACGCTGCGAGTGCGCGAAATGGCGCGATTGAGGCCAAGTCAGGGTATTCTAGAAGGGTCAGGAAACGGCTTGCTTGGTTGGGGCCGGCCTATGGGGGCCCGTTTGATGCCTTCTAGGGTTACAATACCTATAAATAATCTGAAAGCTGAATCTGATCTGTGCAGACAGATCGGTTTTACTTTTCTGTCTTGTGTTTAGTTCGTCCAATAACAGGACAGTCTTCTTGACATATAATTCATAATATTATTTGTCGGTTTCCTTGCGTGTCTTTTAGTTTGATATACAACATCCTCAAACTCACAACCACTAACTATTTGTCTTGGAAACTCCAAATCGAAGCTACTCCATTGGGTATAGCCTCCTTACTCTCTGGATGGTTATTTCCAGCACCATCTCGAATTGTCTCATTTGAATAGACACCACCACGAACCTTTCTCACACGTCTTGGATCTAGTAATACAAACTTCTCTTTCAATCACTTTTTGGAACCATAAAACCCACCCTTGTTCCATGTATATCTTGTTATGAAACCTGCAAAAGTATTTGGGATGCACTTGCCAACATATTTGCCAAACAATCATGTGGTTATATATATATATATATATATATATATATATATATATATATATATATATATATATATATATATATATATATATAATTTAGTTATTAGAAGGTATGTAGGGGTAAATAAAAATTTTAAGTTTGAGGTATTAAATTTGATAAATCCAAGAACTTAAGTGTGGCTTTGATTTAGTTAGGTTTGGTCATGTTAAATATTTGACTAAATATATGGGGTTAATCTAGTAAAGTAGAAGTTATATGTGAAGTGTTGGGACCATTTTGTAGCCAAATGAGCAAAATAAGAACTAAAGGGACTAAATATGTCAAGTACCCACACTTTTGAACATTAGCCCCTATACTTCCCACTTCCCCTCATTTGAATGAGTTGTACAGTCAAAAGAGGGCTTAGAAGCAAGTTTTGAAGCAACTAAGAAGACTGGAGTTAAATTAGAATTTTAGAAGCTTGAAACCACATCTACCTAAGAAGAAGGTAGCCATTTCCCCTCCATTCTTTCCAAATCTAATATCAAACTCTAAGAGGTTTAAAAATCCAATTTTACAATGGATTTGTCTAAATATATAGAGTTTAGGGTTTGATTATACTCTAATGATGCAACTCTAGCTTTATTTCCTTCATTGCAAGTTAGAATTGGAATCAAATTATGTTGTGGGAAGTTTCAAACCACAAAAACTAAGAAAAACTCTTATAAACGAATTTAATGGGTTGGTTTTAAGTTTCCTAAACTCATATTGAGCTAATGAATCTGTAACATGTGACTAGTGACTTTCATTGAGCGAAATACTGATTTCAAGATTTTAATAGAGCTCAATGGATTCCTAAGCTTAATTTTGTTGGAATGTAATGATCCAAAATGCATAATGATAGAATTAAATCATTGACCATCACATAACATCCTAGATCCATGTTCACTGAATTATAAGCAACAAAAAAACAAATATAAGAATAACTAAAAGAGTGCATTTACAAAGGATGAACTTTAGAACCCAAAGGAGGGTTCCTATGTCGTTTCATACCCTAAAGTATCAAGTACTTATTCCTTGAAAATTATATTCCGCCACGTAATACAAAACTATTCTTACCGGCACTAAAGAACATAAACAACAAGGTTTCTTACTTTTTTTTGTTGACTAAGAACAAAACCAGAAGAATGGTGGAATTCAGTTGGAGAGAGAGGGGGAGCGACCAAAAGAAAGATTGGTCTACAAGGGATGAACTTTAGAACCCAAATGATGATTCCTCTGTTGTTTCACACCCCCAAAGTATCAACTATTTATTCCTTGAAAATGCTATTCCACCACAAAATAAAAAATTGTTCTTACTAATATCCAAAGAACAAAAAAAAGTGAGGTTTCTTACTTTTTCTGTTGACTAAGAGAAAAATCTAAAAAAGGGGAGATTTCAGATGGAGTGTAAGTAACATATAAAATGATAATGAGAGAGAAGGGAGAGAGAGAGAGAGAGAAAAAAAAAAGAGAATGGAATGGCCAAAAGAGAGATCGATCCAAAAGGGAGAAACAATACATCTTGATCTTTATCTAGCTAACTAGATTATAACCCGAGTTAAACGGGAGGGAACGCATAAAAAATACAAATCGTTGAAGGACATATTTGTAGACAACTTTTTATGTTAAAAAGAACTGGATGCATTAATGGGTTTAAATGAATTTATTCAATTCTTCAATACATATATTAAACAAAATGAATATCATAAAACAAAATAAGAGATAAGTTGACAATTAAAAAAATTAACGCTACATTTGATATCTTTTCCATTAGCCACTGATTAACACGGAGAATAACATCTTTAACATGACGGTCAAATAATACAAAAGAAGCAGACCTAGTTTCATATTGAACACGAATTATGACCCTGACCCTAAAAATTATAAAGTGACACTTTAATGCACAATGAAAGAAAATTGGAAACATTTGAATATAGATTAATGGCACAAGAACTTTAAAAATGTAAAATAATGAACTTACTTGCTGTAAACATAAGAAACTCCACCACAAGCATCATAAGTAAATGGTTCAGCATTAGGGCATCCACAATGCATTCAACTTCATAGAGTTCAATAGATTGCCACATCATCTTTCTACAATTCATACAACTCTATTATTTTTTTCTATACAATGCATTGAACTCTACAAAGTTCAATAGAATGTTACAAAATGTAATTTATAGTAAATATTTAAGAATTAAAACTTTCCTTTATCCCATTGACGAGTTCAATGACCTTTGAACTCAAAATCCATTTAATGCCAATGTGGCATCTCACAATGGTAGAGTTTCATCCATTGAATAACACATGGACTTGTCACCTCATTCAACTCTCTTATGGGACTTACCATTGTAGATGCTCTTAGTATCAACACATTCTTACTTACTTTTTTTGAAAAGTCACGACAATAAAAAGAATACCATCCTTCGTCTAAATCAAAACCGATGACAGTAGCAATGATGGACAAACCAATTTCCTATTTCATAAAATTTTTATATAATATATAAAAAAAATCATATATATATATATATATATATATATATATATATATATATATATATATATATATATATTCATTGTGTTATGCGTCATAAATTTATAAAATTAATGGAAAAATATTAATATTGTTAAGTACACTTCATTGTAATGTGGAATACCATCACTGTTCTTGATGGGAAAACGGAGGTAGGAATCATATGTCTTGGCTACAATAGTATCGATGTTAAGTTGTGTAGTACTAATGGAAGACTCAACATTCAAATCCATATCAGCAATAATACATATAAGAAGAAAAAATGAAGAAGTTAAACAATATAAATAATTAATGATTAAGAATAAGGAAAAACAAACATTAAGCTATTAATTAACGATAAAAGACATACGTATTTTTGAATTCTAGAATGTAAGACATGTCATCATTAATATGCAATCTCGACCAAACAAACAGATACTTACGTAAGGCTGACCTGGCAATAACAATTAAGGTTATAAATTAATTTATCTTATAAATAAAATATTAATGTCATGACATTGACATTTATAATAAAAAAAATATTTTTACCATCCCAAGTTTTGATTTTTGTCATACATAGGAGGATGATAACACATGCATTATCATTTTGATGTAAACAAATCATTTTACAACAAGTATGTATAATAAGGCAATATCAAAAGTACATTGCCTTTTTTTACCTTTAGACAAAAAAGCATATGTTGATTGAGATACACATACACAAACATATATTAAAGAAATATATGAATCATTCCCAAAAAATTAGTTTTTACTGCAAGGGTAAATAGGTAATTTTGAAGAAATAATATATGTAGACACTAAACCTTTCGGGAAGGTGCTTCACTTTTATTTTTCTTTATTTCTATTTTCATCCGATCCAAGCACATAATCAAATCCAAACACATAACTCATTAAAGTGAATTTTACATCATCAAATACAAACACATAATCCAATCCAAACACACACACACACACACACTGAAACACAAACATACACACACATCAAGGGTAACTATGTCATTTTTACAATAAGTGTATAATACGACAATATCAAAATTACATTTTCCTTTTTTTCACCTTTGGACAAAAATGCATATGCTGATTGAGAAACACAGACACACACATATATTAAAGAATATACGAATCATTCAAATTATAAGTAGTTTTTACAGCAAGCCTAAATAAGTCATTTTGAAGAAATAACATATGTAGACATTAAACCCTTTGGGAAAGTACTTTATTTTTACTTTTCTTTATTTATTTTTTCATCCAATCCAAACACATAATCCAATCCAATTAACACATAACTAATTAAACTGAATTTTACTTCATCCAGTCCAAATATAGAATCCAATCCAAACACACTACACATACAAACACACACACACAGAGAGAGAGAGAGAGAGAGAGAGAGAGAATAGAATATTTGTTTATCAAAAACCCACTAATAAGCCATTGATACATATACTAAACACATAAACTATATTCAGATGTAAGAAATTAGTCAGTAAATCAAAAAAAATTGTTAACCTTATGAAGCTGGTATTCGAACGTGATGCTGCAAAGTCCAGATTTCACGAAATTATGATAACTGAATGAGATTATACTTATAAATAATTTTGAACAACGATTTTGGAAAGGATATGAAGAAATTAATACTATGATTCATATCATACTATTTTGATTTTTTTTCAAATTCTATAATTATGAAAGGTACATACAGATTACTTGATTTTGAAAAGGAATGAATCATATTTATGTTTTGACAATTATGCTGACATTTATTCCACTTTAAAACATTCTAATTAAAATTTTCAGTCACCATTAATAAGTTTTCAATTTTCCAAATGTAGTCAACTTAACTTAGTTAATATTTGTTTTATTTTATATTTTTATTTTATGATGACATCATCAAAATGATCCAATGGATGAAATTAATCAAAGAAACAAAATGAATGACCCTAATTGTTGACGGTGATGTCATCAAGTTTCTTTTTTAATATATACAAAGATTTGAATTTCAAGATATAGATTTAGATAAAACGTGATATTATATATATATATATATATATATATATATATATATATATATATATATATATATATATATATATATATATATATATAAACACACACACATATTAGTGGGGTACCCGCGTAATGCAGCGCACGACTATTATGGAGGTATAGTGAATAGTTTTTGTTTAGCATAGTGTTTTCTTTTCGACGACTAATTTCCTTATAGTGGGACTTGAATAGTTTATGTGTGTCAAAGTAAATTCTTTTCTAATCTCAAAATGTTTTCTCGAAATCCAAATACATAACCAAATATTTGGAAACCTAAATATTTAAGGGTCGAGATTCTTGAATTAGTTGGATAAACACTTAATTAATAAATAAATCCCCGATAAGATTGTCCTTGCTCGTTTGGAACTTAGGTTGTATTTCGTATGCAACTCAATAGGTTCATGCATCATCATTAATGATACCAACATGTTGTGTTAGCGGACATATCTCCTAAGACTCTCACTTGCACATGACACAACAATTATATAACATCATTTATAATTATTAGTATGACAATATACCATTGCTCCAAAGTCACCATAGGGTATGTCATACATGAAGGGCGTGTTCGGCACGGAGCGTTTAAGAGCTTCTAGCTTCTAGCGTTTGACAAAACGCTCCGTTTTGAACAAAAAGTTTTGTTCGGCACTACAAGCTTCTAGCGTTTAGTTTAAACAAAACACTTCAAATCCAAGTGCTACTTCATGTAGCGTTTAATAAAACGCTACAAACTACAAGTTACCCGCTACAAGCTACCCGATAACAGCTAATTTTATCGAACACGCTCGAAATCATCGAGGCCCATGAATACCACTTCTACCATAGCCATATGTCATAAAGAATACATAAATGTGGCCCATCAATATCATTTCTACCATAGCCACAAGTGAGAAAGAATACATAAATATAAACTACATAGACCTTGCCCACTCATCATGACACATATGATATTCCATTATAACTATCAAATATTAACAACGTTGGAGAACCCCAAAATATTAACACTGTGACTCAAGATATTATCATCTTAGAATTATTTATTATGTAATCAATGAAGTAATCTCTAAATGTGAATTACTCCAATACTTGACCTCTATCAAATACATATGAGTGAAATTATTCTAGTGTAAACAAGATTCTAAATCATTAACCTTTATTAAGTTATTCTAGTTCAAATAAGCTTCTAAATCATCAATCTTTATTCAATTATTCTATTTCAATCAAGTTTTTAAACATTAACCTTTATTCAATTAATCTATTTCAAACAAGCTTCTAGATGGTGTCTGTGTGTTCATTTAAAAATAACTTTTTAAGTTATCGACTTCTTGAAAATTCAATAAGCTAAAAAAAATATATTTGGATACCTAATAAGGACTTTTAAAACAACTTTTTGTTTACCCTTTGAAAAAAATGTTTTTAAGAAGTAATAATTTGTGACTTTTTGAAATGACTTATAATTTATTAAGATTTATAAATAAATAAAACAATTAGACTCGCAGGATGGAAGATCCACACTTAGACCGGCGGACATTTTGGTTTTTGGATACGTAGGAGGGAAGCACGCATGTGTGAATCTTACTGGGGTCTCTCCTCTCGTCGGTTTGAGGAGCGGAAATTTCACAGTTAGGCATGCCGTTTTGAAAGCCTCTGCGTGCAAAATGGCCAAGCATGAGAATGCATATATAGAAAATCAACATTTCTTTATACCTTTTGCATTCGATACATTTTGTTTTCTCGCACCAGAAACGGTGGAGCTCCTCAACAGAATCCAACAGGTCATGCATTCTAATGTCATATCTCTAGATACGCATATGTTGTTTTCAAAAGAATTAGTTTGTCATCCAGAAAGGGCTAGCGGCGCAGCTTGTTGTCCGTTTGTCTTCCATCGATATGTATTAAACTATATTAATCCGATGGTTGGCAGAACAATTTTAAGTCAAATACTTTTTAACTTTTGATTTTGCCACTAAAAAACTAATTCAAACACTTTTTTAAAAACTTCTTATTCTATATTCATAAGTTAATAAGTCTTTTTAGATATTTTAAAAACTTCTTGTTCTACCTTCATAAGTCAATAAGTCCTTTTAGATAAAAGTCTTTTTTAACTTCAAAATGAAATCACAAAACCATCCTAAATCATTAACCTACATAATAGATTGTTACTTTATTAAACAAAAGGGAAATTGTTTACCTACTTTCGGTGTATTAGTTATCTTAAATTTTAAGGTATACAAGAAACATTGTTAATTGATGTATCTGACCTTATACTAAATAATTCTCATGTAATCCATTATGTACAAGAACAAACAAAGTTTGTTCTTATACACCAAAGGTACTAAAACATCATGGATTACAACAACAAAAATAAACAAAAATAAACAAAAACAAACAAAGTTCATTCATCTATATTCGTATAACATCTTAAACCCCCAACATAATTCTAATGTTCTCAACAAAGTAATTGGAGCGTCACAATTCCACAATACTTATTCTTTTTTAAACTAGAAAAATAAAGTATCTTATATATATAGGTCAGAAAAGTATATATATAAATAGAGTGGTGACTTAACTCATAAATGACCTGGAACATACAAGACTCCCAATCTTGAAGCTCAAAGAAGCCACCAGAATCCACAGAAGCCCACAGTAAAACCAACTGCGGGACCCACCCGAATTCACCTTCCCAGTGTTCATGTCTCCAAATGAGACAACAATATTGAGTTGAGTGTTCTTCCCCAATGAAAAGTCCATTGCACCACTACCAAATGAAACATTGCTGATGTGGATCATACCAGAAGTGACATTGACCGAGCTTTGACCATGAGAACCAGAAGCCATGTATTTTGCAGGAAACTCAGAAGCAAATGCAGGTGGAGCAGAAATATTCTCCAGCATGTAACTTGCCTTTTTGAGAAACGGGTATGCAATATCTGTATACCAACAATAAAAAGATTTGATTTTGATACACTAAAGAACAAAAACCAGTTAAAAAGATTACATAAATACCCTTTTACCTGTTTCTTGATCTGCATGCTCTTTCTTTGAAGAGGAGGCGATATCCTTATCATTGTTCTGTTCTTGATGGGTTCCCTTGAGAACTGAAGATGAGTCGAGGGCAATGTTGTCATTTTGTAATGAATCAAAAGTTGGTTGGAAGTTGTCGAGATCGGAATTATAGAATGACATGTATTCATCGAGTATGTCGAGGCCGGAATCGGTGTTGACATCATCTTTGAGATCATTTGCTTCAAAGAATAAGGTTTCATCAAGTGGGAAATCAGAAGTAGCATCAAAATATGGTTGATCAAGCAAGTAATCAATGTCAAAATTCATGGGATTGCTTTGTTCTTCAACATGTTCATGGAACACAGTTTGCACAGGTGGATCAAATGACTTATTAGATTCATCAGAATTGCTGATGATATTACTGTAATCATCCTGGTTGAAGTTTAATGGGAGAGGAACATCTTCCACTGGCATGTCTGTGTTAAGAATCTGAAAGCAAATGAAACAAATATTTGAAGAAGGATAGAAATATTGAAGTGTCATGTATAATGTGATCATGTGATATAAGCAAACTGAATTAAAATGTTCTTCATAGAAATTACAAACCTGCTCAATATCATTAGCATCTAGATACGAATCCTCATCAACAGGCAATTCCTGAGTACAATCTTCCTGTTTGGGAACAACTACAGACTCATCTTCATCTTCCCATTCCTCCTCAATAAATGGTGCCCCATATTTTTCACCATTCTTGGGTCCAGAACCACTCTTCCTGAAGATCCTACAGAGGACAAATGCATCCTGCAAAACCACAAAAGACACCATGACAGAATCATATGAAGAAAAACTAAAGAATATGAAGATTATATTATACTAAAGCCATAAGAATCAAAAAATTATAGTCACCTGTATAATTCCAGCCTTTTCCAGCTCCTGATCGATGAGTCTGTATTCATGCATAACCCAATTTGTCCTCTCACCTTTTGGAGCACGACCACTGTGATACACCAGAGTTTTCTTCATCCCTACCTGTTGAGACCTATGGTGAACCACTCGGTCTTTCCCAGTAGTCTTCCAGTAGCCCTTTTCAGTGGCTCGATTTGTCCTCGATCCATTCCCATATTTCTTGTCGAGGGCACTGAAAAAGTACCATTCCAGGTCTCTGCTTTTCAGTTTGGACAAATCTATACCCCAAAATCGACCAAATTACACAAGCGGATATGTTAGACTCTTAAAAGCTTAAACCCTACAACAATCATAAAGCTCAATTTCGCAACACGATCCGTAGAGTACAAAACATAGTTGACTGATCTGTTATATAACCCTAAATTAGAATGAACTGTAAAAAGAGGGAAGAGCGGATTGACCTGGAAGATCCCATGGCTCGACTTTGTAGACATCAACGTCAGAAATCGCGTCAAATCGGAAGGGTTTACCGCAAATCTTGCGCCTGAGATAGTACCGTACGAGTTCCTCGTCTGTTGGATGAAACCTAAACCCAGGAGCGAGTGAAGAAGCTACTGGTGTGGAATCAATCGATAATGCCATATATGAATGATGCTAGGGTTCTTGGTTGTAATTTAGAGAGAGAAAATCGAGCTTTTGAACCAAATATAGATAACAAGAGAAGTCTTGATTACTGGTTTCAGTGCGGGTTTCGCCATTGAAGGAGCTCCATTTGGGAAAAACCAAAATTTTTTACTTTGTCAAAAATCTGATCGCCGTGTTCTTATATGTTTGGTGTTTGCGGGAAGAAATGGGTTTTGTGCAGTCACAACTCACACGTCTCTCGCTTGACTCACACGGTCATATGAGTCGACTCGTGGAGTTTGGATTAAGGCTAATCATGTGTTCATTTTTTTTATTTTTTGCAAATGGAAGGAACAATCAACAATTTAAAGTCCTAATCATGTAATTTTTAATTTTATTTTCTTGATGACCACAATGATAGAATGAAGCTGATAATAATGGTTAATTTAAGAAGTTCAAGATAACATAATTGAACATTTCTTATCTTTTTTTAGTGACCTCTTCATATCATATGTATCAATCTATAGAAGGAGGAGGTTGGCATGAAATGGTGAAATCTAAAGGTTTTATTGTAATTTTGAAGCTCCATTATTTACAATTTGAACTAACAAGAACCCTGGTAGAATGTTTTTGGGATGTCATAGTTTTAAGATTTGTGTTTAAATGTTTAGGTAGGAAGTATAAATAACAATCCACTATATTATATTTGTGTTTAAATGTATATGCGAAGAACTAAATCTACAAGCTACAAAAACTTGCTTCTTAAATGCATTTGAGGTTGAAGAAGTTAGAAGAATAAAAGTTTATTCGACCTCTTCATTCACACTAGGATAGTTAACTCTTGTTAAACATTTCCATATGATAAATCTACTAAAAGTATCATGGTTCTTATGACTTAGCTTTACATACAATTGAATAATAATTGAAGACAATTATGACTAGCTTACATATAATTGAATAATAATTGAATACAATTATGAGATTATGATAAGTTTAACTTTTTTTTTCTATTCTAAAACATACTAAAGTTCTTGTCTTAATATCAACACTATTTATTTATTTAGTATAATAATTATCTGTAATATGACTCAGTTGTATGTATATAGGATTTCCATATGTTAATATTAAATAATAAGATCAAATTTTTAATTGAACACATAAGGTTCTAATAGTCGTTTAGTTATTACACAACATTATATAAGAGGTTATTTGATGCTTATCACTCTTTTCATCTTAATTTCATCTTATCCAAACATTCTTGAATCCAACTTATTTTATTTTATTTTGTAATGTACTAAAGCACATATCTTTTGTATCAAACTCAAAGGTAAATATATATCGAATTACAAAAATTTTCTTATAATTTAGGTCATTTATGTGGAACCTAATTACTTATTGTCTTAGGAAGTTCTCATATTAAAATCTAGATTTGAATAGATAACATATGCAAATAAAAATAGTTGATTTTTTTTTTCAAATCTAGCTTTGGGACCTATTCTTTTCGTAGATGACTGAGATTGTGCA
Organism: Lactuca sativa; assembly: GCF_002870075.4. Classification (NCBI taxonomy): domain Eukaryota; kingdom Viridiplantae; phylum Streptophyta; class Magnoliopsida; order Asterales; family Asteraceae; genus Lactuca; species Lactuca sativa. Next base: position 28,608,367 of record NC_056630.2, on the reverse strand, counting down.
GAGAGCCAAATTTGAAAATCATGGCTATGGTAATTTTTGTGTAAATCTTAGAAAGTGAGTAATGGGATTATTAGCTTGATTTGTCTTTTTCTTCATAAACACTATTCTAAATACCTAGTACACTTAAACCAAAACTTTGATACCAAATGAAACACCTCTCAATTGACTAGAATTGTTTTGGTTATATTTTTGATAATATTTAAACTTTTACAATAATTGCTACAGAAATTAGGTCTTAAATGGTTGAATAATTAACATCTTTAAATTGGTTAGGTCCTACGTGTGAAACAAATGAATCAAAAGCAATAGTTAAAATACATAAAATTTGCATGCAATTAACTCTAAATTTACAAGGTTTTTAAATATCCAAAAACTAATATTTCAATAATGTTCACTAATTTTTCAACCAGAATACATATTAAAATAGTAAAATTAGGAGTCTAGTGAGTAATCCAAAAATTAAAATTTTGGATAGAATTGGATAAAGACAATAATCCAATTACAACGGCAAAATGCAAAATATTTAACTATTTTTTTTACTTTGGTCCATTTCTAAAGGGCCTAAATGAATATTAACATCTAAATACTTCTCCCAAATCTTTAGAAACAATTATTAAATAAGATCTATGATTCATATATGGTGATTTAACGGTTTAGAACCCTCAAAAAAATTGATTATGACAATAGATGTTACTTCAAAATGAAATAAAATCCTCAAGTCAAACTTAAGAAATCATCATCCCACATGAATCAAATAGGCCTTGCAAACTAGATATATGGTGTTTTTATGAAGTTCCAACAGACCACATGTTACAGCAAGTCATAGAACAACCTATAACTCCATCAAAACTCTTAAGCAAGTTGAAAATCTCAAACTAATGCTAGTTTCATTAGATCAAAATGCGTCTAGGAACTCAAACTAATGCTAATTCAAGTATCAATTTCATATGAAAAGTTCCAAAATTCTAATTTCCCCATTGTTGGAGCTTTTAATCTCCAAAACAACATCCAAACTCAGACACCAAGCAATGTAAGTGTGGACTAGAAACGAAGTGACAAAGACAATCTAACGAGTATAACTAGCTAGAGACTTCATTACAACATCAATTTAATCAAGGAAATTCGGATGTGGATCAAAACTCCCAAACCCTAAATTTCCAAATGAAAACTGAACCTTCAAACTAGAAGAAAGAAAAAGCCAAACACAATGAAACCAGTCTCAACACAGAACTTTATTAGACTTAGACTCACAGACACACGCCATTATCAATAGCCATGCCAACAGTTCTTCAACATAACAAGTTACAAAACCATGAAAATGCTACATGTTACAAGAAACAAAAAAGGTACCTAGCCACTAGTCCTGAACCCATCATTCTCCTTGCTCAAAACCTCAATTCGTGACTGAAGAATGTTGATCATGGCTTGGGCTCGCATCACTTCAATCTTCAAAGTCTCTTTCTCCATTGAAACATTAAGAATCTCATTCTCCAAGTTGTTTATGAACTTTAAATACCCTGGAGGCACAGATTTCTCAAGGGTAGAAGCGTCAAAAGATGGCAGAGTAGTTGGCTGGTGACATTGTTTTGCTTCAATCGACTCGAGCAGAGGGAACTCCAAGAGAGCTCTTCTTGGATCTTGACTTGTTGTGGTTGAATCTTCTGAACCATTTGCATTGCTTGAGTTTGGATCACATGGCTTTGATCTCTTGTTGTGGAACAAAGAGAATGTTTCAAGTTCAGGTTCACAATCCAAAGGACAATCTTCAGATCTTTCCCTTTTGCAAACAAATGGAATTGTTTGAGGCTCCTCGATTTCATCAACAATCTTTTTGGCAGAATCTTCCTGCATTAAACAAAACCACCGTTGGGCACTTCCGTTAAATATATATACAGACTGACAGATGAGACTGTGTCTAGCTGATGTGGGACAGTAACAAACAACATTCAAAAATCTTAGACTCTTGATATCAAATTTACAAGTCAACGAACAAAACAATACATGTACGATGTCATTTCCATGGACACGTGTCTCATCACCATTGGCCAAATCATCATCAGCTTCACCACCGGGAACCATGAGGGCGGCATCATCGGTCCATTCCTCCTCAAGAAACGGTGCATAACGGTCCCCATTCGGTGGGCCCAACCCACTCTTTTGAAAAATCCTACATAACACAAACGAATCCTTCTCCCCCAAAAACAATAATCATATAAAAAATCTTGAAATGGAACACATTACATAATACACATAGATATAGATATAGATAAATGAATTTTTGAAACCTGTGCTACTCCTGCACGCAACAATTCTTGATCCAAAAGACGATATTCATGCATGACCCAATTGGTTCTCTTGCCATCTGGGGCCCGCCCACTATGGAAGACGAGTGTTTTCTTCATCCCGATTGTCTCTGATTTATGGCGGACGGATCGATCTTTTCCGGTTGCTTTCCAGTAACCTTTTCCGGTTGCACGGTTCAACCGTGACCCGTTGCCATACTTTCTATCTACAGGGCTAAAGAAGTACCATTCTAGATCGCGTGTCTTCAATGGTGAAAAGTCTAAAAGAACCATGAAAATTACACAATATCAACAACAGATTTGATCGATATACAATCTAGATATTGTAATATGTAGAAGCTTTGTACACCAATATATATAGGTCGAAAGTCAAACAAAGTGTAGAAGAAAGTTAGTGATATGTAATTGAAATTGAAATACCCATAGGCAATTACAGTGAAGTGAATCAGATTTATGCATTTTTTTTTAGATATTTGATATGAATCCCTGATGTCCACAATTATCTTGAAGAATAAAACTCGAATTACTTGAAAATTTGGGGGAAGTTCAAAGAAAACATTTTTCTTTATCAATGTACCCCGGGTTTTCTGGGCAAGTTTGCATCTTTTTCATTCTGTTCGTATTGGTTGACAAGAAATTGAAAACGTAATGTCAAAAGTAATTGCAGAAATGATTGAAATTCTAAGTAAGTTTTGCATAAAGTTTTGATGAATAAAATCCAAAAACAAATAGATAAAAAGCAATCACACCAAAAGCAAAAGATAATATCCAACCACAAATCAGTGAAATCCCCCCACCAAAACCTCATAGAGATTTATACCGGCAAGTTCCCATGGCTCAGATTTGTAGACGTCGATTTCCGACACCGCCTGAAACCGGAACGGCTTACCACACGCCTTTCGCCTTAAATAGTACATCACAAGCTCTTCATCTGTGGGATGAAACCGAAATCCAGGTGCAAGAGACGTCGGCGGTGGTGGAGCTGGGGTTGCCGCAGCCGCTGACGGCGGTGCTACGCCGATCAGTTCATGACCCATATCTGATTTTTTTCGATCTATAACAATAATCGAACTTCTGGGTGTCTGTTGTTCCGATTGAAAAGAGGATAAAATAGCTTAAAAACAAGCCATTAGAATCAAGATTGTAGGTGAAGGAAGTGAGACACAGTTAACTGACGGATATCAATTGCCCGTAGGTTAAGAAACCTCCGATCAATGGATGCTTGCTGGACACGGAAATCGAAAACGCTAGAAAGAAAAGTTATGAAAATATGTATAATGTAATATATATGTGTGTGGTAGTGGTGCTCTTTACTTCCTTGGTGAGTTTTTCTTTTGCTTCAATTTGGGGTTTTTGATAAGATTTTGTTACAGATCTATCACTTTCCCCAAACTTATCATTATTTCTACAGAAATGAAAAAAAATTAAACGATCATGGTCATAATTAGTCATTATATTTTTTTTAAATTGTGTCTCTTTTTGTTATTTAAATTTTTGTTATTTAAAGGGTGTTTGGCTGATCTTATTTAAACGTTTTTTTAGCTTATTATACGATTTATACAGGTATAAGTTAAAAAAAATGTTTGTTATCAAAGTGTTATACTGAAAATAAATCAAAATCTATAAGTAAGTCTCTTCTAACTTATTAGATTACTAGGTGTAAAACTTATGTAATATACAGATTGATTAAAGAAAAATAAAATATTAAAATATAAATAATAAATATTTTTTAAAATAAAATTTTGAAATAAAGAATAAAGAACAAATAAACATACTAATTGCAATTTATTATAATATTTATTACATTTGATATTTTACATATATAAGTATAGGTATTATGTGACTTTTTAATTTTAAAAATTTAAAAAAAAAAATCATAAACTGACATGTGCGTATTATTTATTTAAAAAATATCACAAAATGACAAGTGTCAAAGTTAATTAGAGACTAGTTGTGAGACCCGTATGTTATACGGGTTTGATAAAACAAAAAAATTAAATATGAAAGTTTAAATAAATATTTATTTAAATTTGAAATTTGAAATTTAAAATTTGAATTTAAAAGGAAACATATTCAATAGTATATGAGTTGTAATATTGTAATTTAATGATTATTTTCAAATAAGGCAATTATTAATTGAAATGTAAATATGATGTGTTAATTAAACAAAGATAAACAATGAGAAAATGACAAAATGGAAAAAAACATTTAATCAAAAATACCAAAAAATGACATGTGTCTAAGTTAATGAGAGAGTAACATGTGGCAAAATTATTTTCATTTATTAGGGAGGATTAACATTGACATGTGTCAAAATTATCTTCATTTATTATAATAGATAAGTTATAAATTATAAGTTAAAATGTATTTATAAAAAGTCATAGCTTAAAAAAACACCCCTCTTAGTTACTTATAAATATTTTTAAAAAATCACTATTATTTAAGATAATTTAGTTAGGCTGTTATTAATTATTAAATGTTTTTTTATATTTTAATTTAATTTTATAACTTTTTTTTTACATGTTTTTTCAAAATTTATTTTTATAATTTTTTATATATGTTTTTACTCGTTTTTATAACATTGTTTTTTATTATTTTTATAGGTTTTTTCATTGTTTTTTGCAACTTCATTTTTTATCTTAATATGTTTTTTTTAATTTTTATTTACAATTCATTTTTTACTTCATTTTTGTATGTTTTTTTTACAATATGTTATTATAACTTCGAATATTTAGTTTGCTTTTACATGATTTTATAATTTTTTTATAAACATATTCAATTTATTTCAATGATTTTTCACAGTTTATTTTTACAACTTCAGTTTCACAAATAAAAAATAAAATAGTAAGACTGTAAAATTGAATCATTTAAAAACGAAATAAAAAGTAAAACTATAAAATAGGATTGTGAACAAAATATATATAAAAACAAAGTACAAAATAAAATTGTAAAAAAAATCATAAAAGAAACATGTAAAAACAAAATAAATAACTAAAATTATGAAAATTGATTATGAAAAAACATATAAAAAAAGTTGTAAAAAACATATAAAAACAAAGTTTGAAGTTGTTAAAACGAATAAAAAAATATTTAAAATGAAATATAAAGTTAAGCTGTAAAATTATATTATATAAACATAAAAGAAAGAATATTGTAGAATTGTGATGTATATATATATATATATATATATATATATATATATATATATATATATATATATATATATATATATATATATAGTCTGTGTGTGTGTGAAAGATGTTATTGACATTACCAAACAATATATATATATATATATATATATATATATATATATATATATATATATATATAGTGTGTGTGTGTGTGTGAAAGAGAGAGAGTGTGTGTGTGTTATTTTGTGTGGACGTATTTAACAGTGTTATTTTGTGAGAATGATTTAGAGAATTTGTTGTTTGGTAATGTGAATATGTTCAACATCATTTAACTATTATCATTATCACACATTTTCACTAATTAAATCGTTTATAAGGGTATTATGGATTTTTATGATTATCATTCTGTCAGAATGTGTTTTTGATAATTGTATTCTGTAAGAATGAAAACGAGTAAAAACCGATGTGTGAGAACAAAAATGAATAAGAATCAACGAGAATGCATGATAATGACTAATTTAAGTAACTTTTTAAAAAGTTGGCTTATAAGTTAGTTTATATGTCATTTTTTGGCTTGTTAAACATGACAACTTAATTTTTTTTTTGAAAAATAACCTAACTTATCAGTTAGTTATGACAAGCCAGACAGATGCTAAACATTTTATGTTTCATTCGCTATAGCATCATTACATGAAAACAAAGAAGACAAAAACGAATACATAATAGAAATTCATTAATAAAAATGTATTGTGATTTGAGTATATTCTTTAAATAAACATATATTATTATAATACTAGTTTCATTGGTTTAATATGTATTGATATTAGAGATTTTCACAAATGAGTATCTATAAGGTAGTATAGAGGTGAACATTTGAACCTATGGATTAGACCGGTCCGGGTACCGGACGAGGACCAGGACCCGATAAGCCTCAACAGATCTGATCCAAAGGTCTACCAAATTATGCTAAATCAGTCTAATCCAAGAATCGGTTTGGTCTATATGCTCACCCCTATAGTCATAATAGATAAAGTAACCTTGGGTAAGGCTTTAATGAGTTGTATTGTATGCACTTAAAGTTGTATCGAGCCAACGGATATAAGGACCGAAAAACCCTAATCTGGACCAGTAAGCCTCAACATGTCTGGTCTAAGATCCACCAGTTTCTGCCAAACCAATGTGGTCCAAGAGCATGTCCGGTTCGGTTTGGTCCAAATATTCCCTCCGAAGATAGTATGTCGATATAAAACCATTTCTTTTCTAAATTTAACAAAATAATCACCCGGATAAAAAAATATAAGTTTGTGAAGTCATTGAAACTCTTTTTCAAACATAGATCATCACCGATAAACATTAATTGATACATTTATTGATTCACAATGAATATTTATGATGGATTCAATGGACCCATCAAATAAGGTCATTAAGGCCGGACTGAGTGGTGTAACACTCCCTCATTTTGCTACACTCCCTTACTACACACAAAAAAAATGGTATACCATTAAAAAAAGAAAGAGAACGAAAATAGAGATATAAAGGAGGAAGAACTAGATAGAGATGAGCACTCCCTTTTTTGGCCACACACCCCAAACCGCATAGGAGGGGTGATGTTCAATACGATAAGACATGCCACGTAGGATCTTATCACACTTCACTCCCTCAAGTTTAAAGAATGTACGATCCATATACTCTCTTGCGAGTAGTTATGTTTTGTTTATTCCTGATGCACCGTTCACCATGCACTAAGTATCCATTATCTCTAAAAAGCGATGAGGCAATATATTTATGTCTTCAAAAGGTTTGGAGATTGTATCTTTAGAATTTTTGGTCGTTCATGATGATGTCGATTAAATTGTATTTCTATATAATAACATATACATATCTCGTTCTCAGGTCAATACCAATAGTTTATAGGTGAAATTTTATGTTTGAAAAAATTACCATAGTCTGAAACCTATGGGATAAGAGGGTAGGTAGGATGGTCGACAACCCCCAATGTAATTGAGAATGCTCCAACATGTTAAGGAGCAATAAATATGAATTTTACTTGCAATAGAACAGTTCCCTAAAATACCTATTACTAACTTTTCTATATAATAACATATACGTATCTCGTTCTCAGGTCGGTACTAATAGTTTATAGGTGAAAATTTATGTTTAAAAATTTACCATAGTCTGAAACGTATGGGATAAGAGGGTAGGTAGGATGGTCGACAACCCCCAATGTAATTTGAGAATGCTCCAACATGTTAAGGAGCAATAAATATGAATTTTACTTGCAATAAATCAAAACGTTTCTCCAAAATACCTATTACTAACTTTTCGCAAGACCAATTCATTTATGTGATTGCTTTATGTATAACTTGACGAATTCCCGCGCGTTGCGCTGCGTAGGTTAAAAATATAGTGTTACAATATTAAAAAATATATGTTTAAAATGATTATGTTATTGACATTAACTTTGACATAATATTTTGAATATATTTATATAGTTTAATGTTGTTAATGTTAATTTATGTATTTGATGAATAACAAATATATGAAAAACATAAATACTACAACTTTTAATAACATAAAAACACTACGATGTCTACTATAACATTTGTAACAAAAAAACCCTATTAAACACTGATAAATCATACAAATAATATATAGAAGACACATTATATATATATATATATATATATATATATACACACACACACACATACATACATACATACTATATATTAAAATAATCATATCTCTATTATTAACTTTGAAATAATTATATTTTACAAAGTTGATATAAAAACTCATTATAACATGTTTGATGACTTTAAGGCATACAACAAAAAAGTATTAATAACATTAAACTAATTATGAAATAATTTTTATTCTTCCAAGAAAAATCCACATACTAATAACCATGATGCGGTAAAACACTCTTTTTTTCAACTCTTCATATTTTAATTAAAAATATCTTAAAACACATGATTATTTGTGAGAAAACTTATTTATATATTACTATACTGATACAATGTATATAAATGTGAGAAAAATAAAAAGTCACTACCAATTACTAACCAATTACTAACCGTAAGTTACAAAAAACTTTTGAGTTGTAGTGATTAATAACTTTATATTTGAAATCATAAGTATATACAAATTAGAAAAATAATTTGTTGTTGTGAAAATTTCAAATGAATTTGATTTAAGTAAATTTCTTGCATTGCGCAGAATATATATATATATATATATATATATATATATATATATATATATATATATATATATATACACACGCGCGCGCAAAGAGAGAGAGAGAGAGAGAGAGAGAGAGAGAGAGATACTATTAAAATAATCATATCACTATTATTAATTTTGAAATAATTATATTTATACGAAGTTGATATAAAAACTCATTATGGCATGTTTGTTGTTTTTTAAGGCATACAATAAAAAAATTATTAATAACATTAAACTAATTATGAAAGAAACTTTAGTAAGCTTGTAAACTTCTCATTTTAGGTAACTTCATATAAGATTTGTACAACTTGCTATAACGATGGACTTGAAATTAAGTTTTTATGATAGAAATTATGAAGCATATCAATATACTTAACATGTATTGCTTTAATAAATTACAATATGTAGTTCAAATTGTTGGATTAGGTGTCTAAGTTTATAACTATTTTTGGAATGTATTTGACCCAGTTAGCATAGTCCATTTGGATTGCATGGCATTGCAACACTTGGATAGACTAGATGAGAGAAATGACACTTAAGGTTTATTAATATATTATAAGTTCTAATATATTAATAATATTATTTAATTAGTATTGATCAAAGAATTAATTTGGAAATAATTAAGTGATCAAAAAGAGACTAATTAAATATATGGGATTGATTGTGTAAATCATCCCTTCTTATATAGTGGGCTAATGATCCATGGTTTATATGAATTGGGCTAAACCCATAAGGTGCTCCATGGATAGTCTATGGAGGTTATAAACTCATGGATCATGGAATATGAAAATCCATTCACATTAGGGTTTAACCCTACTTGTGACACAACTATATAAGGACCCCATGATTAGAAATATCAGTACTACTAAGTGAAGAACAAGAGGGCTAGTCAATTTTGAGTGATAAGTTTCATCTCTTAAGGTTATTCCAAGTGTTGTGGTGTTGTGTGAGACATTTGAGGCATCACACTTGAGGTGCTAGGCTCACAAGGTTCTCAAGGAATCCAAGCAACAAGAAAGGTATGTTTTCTTACTAGCTTTTATGATTCAAGTTCCCCATGTCATGCTAGATAGATTAAGAACCTTGGAAATCAAATTTGCATTATCATAGTAAAACATAGGTCCAAGGTTTCTAGGGTTGCATGTACACCTTATGAGTGTTAGAATGCTCAAAACCCTTCAGTGGTATCAGAGCCTAGGCTTGTTTTCTTGATACTTGATGCAAACTTGTTGAAAAAAAAAACTCAAAAAACTACAATCTGCTGAGTGAACTCGTCGAGTCTATGGGGGTGACTCAACGAGTTCATGTGTAAATTCATCCTACTCGTCGAGTAGGCTTGTGCACTCGACGAGTAGGAGGCTCTGGATGCAGATTTTCGAGTTTTGTTGTTGGAAATAGACTAGAAACATTACCCTAAACTGTTTTGGTCTTACAAAACTCGTTTTAGATGGTGTAATGGTTATGCTAATCCATTTTCAATGACTATTATTAAATTTTCAAGTTTTGTATGGTTTATTTATGATTCTTGAAATTGTTGATATGAATGTTCATGAACTTATGAGTTTAGAAGATCATGGGAATTATTTGCAACTTGTTTGGTAGTTTAATTCTTGATCTTTATTTGTTTTAATGGAATCCATAATTTGTCCTCAAGTTATGGATTACCAAAAGTCACTCTTTTAAAGTCCATTAAAGAAACACATAAGTTACATAAAATGAAAAGTCTCTCATTTTAATAAACCATTAACTCATACGTTATGAAAGATGAAAAGTTTTGAAAGTTACATAACTTGCCCTCAAGTTTTGAAACATGTAAAGTCACTTTAAAAAACTTTAGTTCCAACCCCTAGAATTTTAAAAGTTACAATTCAACCCTTATACTTTATAATATTATAAGTTAATAATATATATATATATATATATATATATATATATATATATATATATGTGTGTGTGTGTGTGTAAGAACAAAATCGTTTTACCGTTAGTAGGCCTCATTCACGAAGCCGGTCTATAAGGGGGGTATAAGGTTTTTACCTATAAAATGGCAGGTTAATGGGTGTCCACTCTCACCCACCGCTTCCTTGACAGGTGGAGGGTCGTTAGCCGAACATGTAGGATAATGACTTTAATCCTCATTAAAAGTATGATGGTTATAAAGTAACTAAATATTTTTTATAAATTCCCAATCTTAGTTACTTTAGGAAAAATGTGAATAAGGTGCTAACCCATGAACTTACACTTTGCACTTTGCTTAAGTCGTTAGTGGAGCATGTGTGGTTAACCGACATACTAACCTGGACTTAACAAGGTAGGCAAATGGTGGATTAAGGTTTAGCATATGCCGGTGGAGCACGTGTGGTTAAGCGGCACATCGGTTGAGTGATAAACATTAAGAGTACCAAGTAATTTGTTGTTGGAATAGTGTCTAAGGCTGCAACTATATTAGGCAAGTATTTGACCCGGTTGTGCATGGTCCTTTTGGGTTGCCTTCACCATAGCAACTTGATTGGATGATTTATTAAGAGAGAGTAAATATTATAAAGAATAATATATAGTTATTTGATTAATATAAGTCATAGAATTAATTGGAATTAATTTGGTGACTTAAAGAGATTAATTAAATAAAGGGGTATAAACTGTAAATTGTTTGAAAGTTAAGCTTTAGACTATAAATCCTTATAGATATACAAGGGACGGATTCTAGAAGCTAGGATAGCTTCAAAATCGTCCATGACTTATCTAAGGAAAGGATTTGGATAGCCTTAAGAGAATATTATCCAATTAGGGTTTAGACTATAATCCTTAAGGAGTCTACAAGTATAAATAGACCCCATGGGTAAGGGAAATCGGCATCTCACCTAAAGTAAGAGAACTCTGGCCGATTTCCTCCCCTCTCCTCTCTCCTAAATCATCTGTAACGCCCGTGTTTCTGGGCTTGCCATTTTTAGCAATGTAATAGTCTAGGTTAACCTTTGTAACCCCAATTCGAAATAATAAAATGTATTATTTGTGAATTATTTGAATTATGTGATTTATGTGTGTATTTTCTTAAAGAATTAAGAATAAAATAAGCGTCAAAATTAAAGTGTGAGATAAGCCCAACATCTTTGCATAAAGTTGTAGTGGTTGAAACAAGGATTCCGGAGATATAAGGAATGCCAAAATCCGAGTTATAACGAAGAAGTTATGACCTGTCGAAGTTTCGAGACAGAACCGGCACGACGTCGAGTGACGTAAAATATATATTTAAGATAGAGCGATATTTAGCCTTAGCGATCTAAATGAAAGTCGTAGATTTCGTTAAACCGAGAGCGTGCATAAAAGGAACGCCCAAATCTGACTTCGTATGAGGAAGTTATGATTTTCTGAAGTTTCGACGTGGCAGTATGCAGCCCGAATACTCGATTTGAGATCGAGCAGTTTTTAGCCGAAACAATCTAAACAAGAATCGAAGATCTCATTGTTAGTAGCGAAACGATGAAAAGATAGGCGAGAACGGACGTCGGACGAAGAAGTTATGATTTTATAACGAAATTTTCTGTCCTGACCTCCTAAAAATACTTAATAAAAATAAAATTCAAAATTAGCCGACGGAGTCTACATGAAAGTTGTAGAGCGTAGTCTCACCTTCGCGTGGATATAAAGAACGTCGAAAACGGAGTTCGTATGAAGGAGATATGAATTTTTGAAGTTTAATAAATATTTAATATTTATTTTTAATTTAACATCTGATATTATCTGAAGAGAGATCAGCTGGTCCGTCCGAAGTACGCACCGCGTACTGCTGTACGCCCCGCGTACAGCGTAGGGCACTCGAGTTCTACGGAGTAGTGAGTCGTATGCAATGACGTAGATGGACCGATGACGTAAGCGCTGACGACCACTGAGGCGTACACCCCGCGTACGTGCGAGGGTTCAGCACCTATAAAAGGAGATCCGAAGCAGCCGAGTTTCCTTTGCAAATTTCATCATCCTTTCTAGTCCTTTGCCTCGTTTTGTGTGCCGTTTGTACCCCGAAGCCCTGGTAATATTCCCGAGCCCCGAAGCAAGATCCGAAGCCCCAAGGATCCCGAAGAGCGTTATTTCCGAGCCGAAGCCCTGCCCGCGAGGAGCCTGGTTTTTGGGAAGATCTTCCAGATCTACGGAGAGACATCACTTCTGTAAGCCGTAGTGTTGTCGGATCATCTTCTGATCAAGTGAGTGTGTAGTTATTTTCTTTCCAACGCAATATTATGAAGTATTTAATATAAAATACGTGATACGTGTAAATATTTTGTGGTTATATGTGTGAATGTATATTCACTCTCTTCTATCTCATAGATCTGATATATTCTCTATGAAATACGTGTTATGTGTGTATGCCTCATCTGTTATGTGGAATATGTATTGATTAAAGCATGCTATACAGGTTTTTTTTAAACAATGTATAAAAATGTATATTTTATCTACTAATATGTTGGGTAGAACATGGGTAGATAATTGGTGTGTAATAAACAGATGAGAGGCCTCGGTATTATTGGTGTTATTCTAGTCATTCAGCAGAGTATGGATGACGACCACAGACTATTCTAGACTGTCCTGTGGAACACTAGCAGGCTCATTACCTGTAGATGTTGTGAACGACGTGTTCACCGGTGTACTCTATCCCCCACATGGTTGCCTTTAGGATACTTACTGTTGAGGAAGCCCATCTGCGGTAATGTCCGTCCCGATGAAAAATCCTGAAATAAGTTCCTTATAATAAACGTTATTTTTAGGAACGTAAGGTGAGGATAACGGGAATGGGTAATCGGGTTTATTGTTAAATGTTGAAATTAAATATAATTATTGTGGGTTTGAAAACCCTATATGCTTACCAGGCTCCCAAGTCTGACCCACTCAATTGATTTGTTTTACAGGAAGTGGCGCAAGAGCTTAAGATGGTCGAACATCAAGTTGTTTTGTTTACAAGTCTGTATATGTATATATTTGTTGAACGACTTGTAATATCATCGTTTATGCTTTATGATCTGTATCGGAACATGACATCCCGACTTTTGATTATGAAATGAAATCATGAAATGTTTTGATAAATATCTATTTTATCATGTTTTGTTTTTGGGAACAAATTCCGCATCTCTTTTAAAATCAAACGGATTTACTCTGAAAATGTTTTAAAAAGCATAAATGAAATCGGTTTTTTCTGGCCGAGATTTTGGGAATGTCACATCATCTTCCTTGCTATTGGTGTTTGTAAGCCATTAGAGGAGTGACATTTGTGACTCTAGAAGCTCCAAGACAACAAGATCATCAAGGAATTCAAATGTATGGTTCTAGATCTGTTTCAAGGTTGTTATTTAACCTAATTAGCTATTAGAAGTCTTGGATTCAAAGCATGTTTAATTAGAAAACCTAGATCCAAGCATTAGGGTTTTGCATGCGCACATATGAAAGTTCTTATGGCTAAAACTCATCAGTGGTATCAGAGCCTAGCTTGGTTTTCTTTAAATTGTTGCTTGATTAATTGAAACAAACCTGCAAAATTCGATTTTTTGGTTTCTGAGTCATGGACTCGGCGAGTAGGCCTGACTCGGCGAGTCCAGGCGTCAGGAATGGCCAGATTCGGGATTTTTTCATAATTATCTTATGGAAACTTTCCTTAAACTAATTAGATCAACCCTAATCCGATTTTTTGATATATATGACTATAATCTTGATCTAATTAAAGATATTTATCATCTAATAAAATATTTAATTTCCTTATATGATAATTAATTAATTATTTTGATTATTTTGGTAATTATCTTAAAAGAAATCTTGAATAAATCAAATATAGATAATTAGGATATTAATTGTTAATTGGAATTATTTATTATTTGATCCTCCATGTTTTAAATGTTTAAAACTTGTCCTCAAGTTTTGAAATTTATATTTGTGATTAAAAGTTTTAATTTATACAACTTAAATTTCAAACCATAGATTTTAAAAGGTTTAAAATACAACCCTATACTAATATGATATTACTAGAATAATATATATATATATATATATATATATATATATATATATATGTATGTATAACTAAATGTTAGTCTTACCGTTAGTAGGCCTCATTCACGAAGTCGATCTATATGGTGGGTATAAGGTTGCGGCCTATAAAATGGCGCTTAATGGGTGTACACTCACACCCACCGCTTGCTTGATTGGTGGAGGGTCGTTAGCCGAACGGGTAAGATAGGGCAACCTCATCCTCTCATTAAAAGTATAATAAGTAATACAAAGTAACTACACATTTTTTTTAAAATTTCCCAATCTTAGTTACTTTAGGAAAAGTGAATTGATGCAATCCCATGAAATTACACTTTGCACCCTTGCTAAGAAGTTAGTGGAGCGTGTGTGGTTTACCGGCACACTAATTGGTTCTAAGCATAGGTGGCAAAGGGTGATTCATTGTTTATCATAGTTCGATGGAGCGTGTGTGGTTTACCGGCACATCGAATAGGTGATCGTTACAATGAAGGCACCATGTGAATTTGCATGGTAATTCACACCCGCTTTGTGATCCTCGGTATCCCAGTCACAAACAAGAGGGGCATTTCGAGATTTAAACATGCCATTGAATAGTTTCAATGAATCTCATCCGAACCTAGGAATTCTCAATACACTTAGGACTAATAGTTTAAGTTTTGTGATGGAGAATTAGTGAATCGTCATTCACTTACCTTCAATTTATTTGCATGTTAGATTACGACATCCCTTTTCTAGTATGTAAATGTTATTGTTGGATCCTAGCCCTAATTTTTTTATTGGGTGATAATTAGGGATTCTTATTCTAATCTATTTTTGTCCTTTCTATTTCTAGATGTCGAACGCTAACAACGCTGCTGCTAGTTCTTTCACGTTGATGAGCCTTTGCCAAAAGGTCACCTTCGATGGAACGAACTTTAGCGAATGGATAAGATACATTCACACCATTGCTCGCTATGAGGATAAGGAGTATGTCCTCGATGAGAAGCTCGGGAAAATCAACCCCGAAATCGCTACTCCGGCCGAAATCACCGCTTTCGAAACTCAT
This sequence comes from Lactuca sativa, assembly GCF_002870075.4. NCBI lineage: Eukaryota > Viridiplantae > Streptophyta > Magnoliopsida > Asterales > Asteraceae > Lactuca > Lactuca sativa. Next base: position 28,592,645 of record NC_056630.2, on the reverse strand, counting down.
GAGCGTGATGCAACGAAAGTGCATTGCATCATGATCGCGACAATGAACTCCGAATTCCAAAAGTCCTACGAGGACATGTACCCGTACGAGATGCACTAAGACTTATTGGAGAGATACCACCAAAACGCGAGACAAGAGCGTTATGAGATTTTCACTAACATGATTTCCGCTAAGATGGGTCATGGAGAATCTCTTACCGTGCACCTGCAAAAGATGCAAAGGTATGTCGACCGCCTTCGCAAGTTAAATGTTGACTTTGGAGAAGACTTGGCGATCGACATGGTGCTTCACTCATTGCCTCCGATGTACAACCAATTTAGGATGACCTACCACATGAACAAATAGGAGGTCACCCTAAGCAAACTCCAAGGTCTCTTGAGGGTCGCTGAGAGCAACTTCAAAGACAAGTCTGTTGCACCAACTCCCAATCCGCCTGCTGCACCTGTCTTGGCTATTGGTCAAGGAAAGGGAAAGAAGAGGAAGGCCTCGTCCAAGAACCATCGCAAGGTTAAATCCCGAGATGGTGCCTCTTCTAGTGGGACCAAAGTTGATCCCGCTAAGCCCTGCCCTAACCCGAAGGAGGCAGAGTGCCACCACTGCCACAAGATAGGATGTTGGAAGAGAAGCTGCCCAGATTACCTGCAAGCAATCAAAGAAGGAAAGATCAAGCCATCTTTCGCAGGTATATACACAATCAAATCTAACGATTCTAATCATGCTATTTCTTGGGTTCTTGATACCGGTTGTGGTTATCACATTTGTTCTAATGTGCAGGGACTAAGAAGAAGTAGGGATGTGGAGCAAGGAAGGATCAATCTAATCATGGGGAACAGAAGATCGTCGCCTGTGACCAAGATTGGAGTGTACTCTTTAGTGCTTAGGAATAATTTAGTTTTAGATTTGAACAATTGTTGCTATTCGCCAGAAATGGCTAGAAACATCATTTCATTTCATGGTTTATATAGACAAGGATTTAGATTTTCTTTTAATAATGAGAATGGTTCTATTTTGGCTTATCTAAATGGTGTCTTTTACTTTGAAGCTATACCATGTAATGGAATATATGAAACGGTTATGATTGTTGATAACTTAGGAAATGATGTTTTGAATATTGATTCTTCCACTAGTATGGATAAAGCATCCTTGTGGCATTGTCGTCTTGGACATGTCAACAAGAAACGCATAGCCCAACTCCAAAAGGACGGAGTGTTGGAGTCATTCGACCTTAGGGAAGATGACACATGCAAGTCTTGTTTACTTGGAAAGATGACTAAGTCACCCTTAACGAGTACTTGTGAAAGGGGTGAGGGTCTATTGGACCTAATACATACCGATGTATGTGGACCATTTAGATCAAGCACGAAGGATGGGAACCGCTTCTACGTGACTTTTACCGATGATTATAGTAGATATGGGTATATCTATTTAATCAAGCAAAAGTCAGAGACCTTTGAAAAGTTCAAAGAGTTCAAGAATGAAGTGGAGAATCAATTGGGCATGAAAATCAAGATGCTTCGATCCGATCGAGGAGGAGAGTACCTAAGTCTTGAATTCCACGATTATCTCAAGGAGTGTGGAATAGTTTCGCAATTGACGCCTCCTAGGACACCGCAGTTGAATGGTGTAGCAGAAAGGCATAATCGAACCTTATTGGATATGGTTCGCTCTATGATGAGTCGTGTTTCACTACCTATCTCTTTTTGGGGGTATGCCTTAGAGACTGTCGCCCATATCCTTAACCGAGTCCCTACTAAGAAGGTTGCCAAAACACCTCACGAGATGTGGACAGGAAAGCTCCCTCTTTGGCACATATCAAGGTTTGGGGTTGTGAGGCTTTCGTAAGACGAGATACTCACGACAAGCTTGAACCTCGAAGTGAGCGATGTGTTTTCATCGGCTACCCGCAGACATCCTTTGGATATCTCTTCTATAAACCGAAGGACAACGTTGTCTTCATTGCGAGGAGAGGAGTTTTCCGAGAGCGAGAACTCATAAGCCAAGGAGACAGTGGGAGGCAAATCGAACTTGAAGAGATTCAAGAATCGATAGATGAAGGAACCTCTACCGCTGGCACTCAACCCGAGGAGGAAACTCCGGTTGAACCGATTGACGAGTCCTTACCTCTTAGACGATCCGAGAGAGTTAGAGTTCATCCCCAGTTTTATGGTTTTCATATTACTACCGAAGGGGACACGTATATTAGTGATGGTACACTAGTAAATCTTGATGAACCTAATAGCTATAAGGAAGCCATGGCAGGCCCGGAGTCTGCGAAATGGAAAGAGGCAATGGATAGCGAGATACAATCCATGTATGATAACCAAGTTTGGAATTTGGTTGATTATGTGCCCGGACGTAAGACCGTTGGGTGCAAATGGATCTTCAAGAAGAAGACCGACGTGGATGGTAAAGTACACACATATAAAGCGCGATTGGTTGCGAAGGGATTTACTCAAACCCCCGGAGTTGACTATGATGAGACCTTCTCACCAGTTGCGAAGATTAAATCTATTAGAGTGATGCTAGCTATTGCCGCATTTTATGATTATGAGATTTGGCAAATGGATGTCAAGACCGCTTTCCTTAACGGAAAGTTGGCTGAGGATGTTTACATGGCTCAGCTAGAGGGGTTTGTGGATCCGAAGCATCCAAATAGAGTGTGTAAGCTTGAGAAGTCCATTTATGGACTTAAGCAAGCGTCTCGCAGATGGAATCTTTGCTTCGATGAGAAAGTCAAAGAGTTTGGATTTGTACGAAGCGAAGACGAATCTTGTGTATATGTCAAAGCCAGTGGGAGTATAGTAAGCTTTCTCGTTCTATATGTCGATGACATATTACTCATAGGAAACGACATCCCGACTCTGCAGGAGGTTAAGTCCTGGCTCGGGAAGTGCTTCGCTATGAAGGACCTCGGAGAGGCTTCTTACATTTTGGGAATAAGGATAGTAAGAGAAAGAAGTAAGAAACTAATTGGACTTAGTCAGAATACTTACTTAGAGAAGGTACTAAAACGATTTAGTATGGAAAACTCAAAGAAGGGAGAACTACCGATACAAAGTAATGCCAAGTTGAGTAAGACTCAAAGTCCGAGTATCGAAGCTGAAATAGCAGAAATGAGCCGAGTACCATACGCTTCCACAGTTGGCTCAATCATGTACGCTATGACTTGTACTCGCCCTGATGTAGCCTTCGCTTTGAGCATGGTTAGCAGATATCAAGGGAACCCTGGCAAAGCAAATTGGATTGCGGTGAAGAACATCCTTAAGTACCTTAGGAGGACGAAGGAATGGTTCTTAGTCCTCGGAGGGAGTGATGACTTGAAAGTGCGAGGGTATAGTGACGCTAGTTTTCAGACCGACAGGGACAACTACCGTTCACAGTCGGGCTGGGTCTTTACCCTAAATGGAGGAGCAGTGACATGGAAGAGTTCCAAGCAGGAGACTGTAGCTGATTCAACGTGCGAATCAGAGTACATTGCAGCGAGCGAAGCATCGAAGGAGGCAATATGGCTAAAGAACTTCATCGGTGATCTTGGAGTTGTACCTGCCATAAAGGAGCCCATGGAGATTTTCTGTGATAACGAAGGTGCGGTTGCCTTGACCAAGGAACCGAGGGATCATGGTAGATCAAGACATATCGATAGAAAATAGCATTTCATTAGACATCGTGTAGAAGAAGGGCAACTCATAGTTAAGAGGATATCATCAGAAGATAACTCAGCAGATCCGCTTACGAAGGGACTGAGTAGGGTTAAGCACTTGCAGCATGCTAGGAGTATTGGGCTGAAGGATGATATTAGCATAGATTAGATAGTATTAGAAACGTGTAATAGATAAATGCAATTAACATTTGATGGTTAAATAAAGGAGTTTTATTTATGAGTAATGTTACTATCTTGTGTTAATTGTTTAACTATTGTTTCACTTTGCATGTTTTGACTTCCAGAATAATTGAGTTTATTAGGAATAATCGAATTGTTCAAATTGTCCACAATCGTTCATATGTTGGAAGTAGATATGAATGAAGATTGTCATGAATTGGTGTGTAGATTGTCTAAATGGTGTTAGACATAGCAAAGGGTTGTTGCAACGTTCATGAGTGCTTATGAACTAGTTTTGAGCATTGGAACAAACCCGCGCTTACTGGAATCACTTTATGGAATACGATATAAAAGGTGATCGCAAGACGATAATATCATATAGTCTTAAAACCTAGATATATGGTTTGTTATCTATTAATTGATTGTACATTGATAATACGAAAACGCATCAGTAACTCGGTGTTATAAAACGCATTGTTGTGTATAGTTGGTTAATGAATAAGTAAATGCATATAAGTCGAAGTTTATCTGTAACTTTTATCAAAGAAGGTAAAAGCGATATCTCGGCCGCTCGATGATTTGATTTGACTTATGTGTCGGGCCCGGTCAGAACTGAAATGATGTGTTCGATTAAGTTCTATGTCAAATAAATCAGAGATCGAGAAACCTAAATGTTTGACTAACCATTCCATAGGATTGTCAGCATGATATCTTACAGAGGACTGTACGATCCCTTATCTAAAGGACAAGATTGATTAGATCAGAGTTTGACAGCGTCTTTGAGAGCTACGATTGCAAACCGAATTGTACTTGTGCATATAGTTACTAGACTTATCCAAGTGGGAGACTGTTGGAATAGTGTCTAAGGCTGCAACTATATTAGGCAAGTATTTGACCCGGTTGTGCATGGTCCTTTTGGGTTGCCTTCACCATAGCAACTTGATGGGATGATTTATTAAGAGAGAGTAAATATTATAAAGAATAATATATAGTTATTTGATTAATATAAGTCATAGAATTAATTGGAATTAATTTGGTGACTTAAAGAGATTAATTAAATAAAGGGGTATAAACTGTCAATTGTTTGAAAGTTAAGCTTTAGACTATAAATCCTTATAGATATACAAGGGACGGATTCTAGAAGCTAGGATAGCTTCAAAATCGTCCATGACTTATCTAAGGAAAGGATTTGGATAGCCTTAAGAGAAGATTATCCAATTAGGGTTTAGACTGTAACCCTTAAGGAGTCTACAAGTATAAATAGACCCCATGGGTAAGGGAAATCGGTATCTCACCTAAAGTAAGAGAACTCTGGCCGATTTCCTCCCCTCTCCTCTCTCCTAAATCATCTTCCTTGCTATTGGTGTTTGTAAGCCATTAGAGGAGTGACATTTGTGACTCTAGAAGCTCTAAGACAACAAGATCATCAAGGAATTCAAAGGTATGGTTCTAGATCTGTTTCAATGTTGTTATTTAACCTAATTAGCTATTAGAAGTCTTGGATTCAAAGCATGTTTAATTAGAAAACCTAGATCCAAGCATTAGGGTTTTGCATGCGCACATAGGAAAGTTCTTATGGCTAAAACCCATCATTTGCATGGTTACTTCACACCTTGTTTTGTGATCCTCGGCATCCCAGTCACAAAACATGAAGGGCACACTCAAGATTGAAACATGCCATTGAAAAGTTCAATGAATCTCAAAAAATCTAGGAGTTTCAAAACCAATTAAAAACCTAATAATTTATTTCATTTTTTCATGGTGGAAATTGGTGAATCGTCATTCACCTACCTTCAAATATTTTATAGCTTGGATTACGACATCCCTCTTCTAAGTTATAAAATATTGTGTTGGGTCCTAGCCTTAATATCACATTTGGGTGTCTTATCAAGGACTATATTTATATCTAATCTAAACATGTATTTCTTCTTTTTCAGATGTCTTCCAATAATACTGCTTCTGGCTCAAACCCTACCGGCTCCTTCTCTCTCATGAACCTTTGTGGGAGAGTCATCTTCGATGGATCCAACTTTATGGATTAGATCAGGAACATCAGGATGGTCACTCGGTATAAGGACAAGGAATATGTCCTCGACAAGAAGCTTAAGGAACTTGATGAGTCGTCTGCTACTCCTGATGAGATCGCTGAATACTGGACTCATGAGAGAGATGCCACCAAAGTGGCATGTATCATGTTGGCCACAATGACAGTCGAGCTCCAAAAGTCATATGAGGACTATTACCCTTTTGAGATGCACCAAGACTTGATGGACCGCTACCATCAGAGTGCTCGTCAAGAGCGGTATGAAATCACCTCCATGATAACAACCCGGATGAAGGATGGTGAACCCATCATGGGCCACATGCAGAAAATGCAAAGGTATGTGGACCGTTTGCTGAAACTGAATGTGAACTTTCCCAAAGAGTTGGAAATTGATATCATTTTGCACTCCTTACCTTCATGTTATGATCAATTTCGAATGACATACCACATGAACAAGGAGGAAGTTACACTCAACAAACTTCAAGGACTCTTGAAGACCGCTAAAAGTGGTCTTAAGAGTAAATCGGTTGTTACCACTCCTACTCCTACCGCGGCCCCTGTTTTGGTAATCGGGCAAGGTAAATGGAAGAAGAGGAAGAGCCCTTCGAAGGGTACCAAGGGAAAGTCCCTTGATGGCTCATATTTAAGTGGAACCAAGAAAGGTTTTGTCACTCCTTCTGCCAACCCTAAAGAGACTGAATGCTTTCATTTCCATGAAAAGTCACACTGGAAGCGAAATCGCCCGAAGTACCTGCAAGATGTTAAGGATGGGAAAGTAAAACCCAACCATGCAGGTATTTACACTATATTATCTAATAACTCACCTTATTCTAATTCTTAGGTCCTTGATACAGGTTGTGATATTCACATATGTTATGATGTGAAGGGACTAAGAAGAAGTGAGAATGTGGAGCATGGGAAGATAAACTTAATCATGGGGAATAGGAAAGCTTCACCTGTCACCAAGATTGGAGTTTACTCTTTGTTGCTAAGTAGTGGGTTTACATTAGATTTGAATAAATGTTGTTACTCGTCTGAAATGGCGAGAAATATTATTTCCTTTCATGGGTGGTACAAACAAGGGTTTACCTTTTCATTTGATAATGAATGTGGTGGTATTAATGCTTTCTTTAATAATGTTCTTTATTTTAAAGCATTACCTTGTGATGGTGTGTATGAAACTGTGTCGGTTGTAGATAACCTAGGAAATAATGTGTTGTGTATCAATTCTTCCACTAGCTTGGATAAAGCATCATTATGGCATTGTCGTCTTGGACATGTAAGCAAGAAACATATAGGCCAACTCCAAAAGGATGGAGTCTTGGAGTCATTTGACCTAAAGTCAGATGATATTTGTGAATCTTGTTTACTTGGAAAAATGACAAAGTCAACTTTCACTGGTTCTTGTGCTAGGGGTGAGGGTTTGTTGGATCTCATACATACTGATGTGTATGGACCCTTCAGAACCGCCATAAGGGATGCTAACCGTTTCTATGTGACTTTTACTGATTATTTTAGTAGACATGGATATGTCTACTTAATCAAGTATAAGTCAGAAACCTTTGAAAAGTTCAAAGAGTTTAAACAGGAAGTGGAGAATTAGTTGGGCAGGAACATTAAGATGCTTCAATACGATCGAGGTGGTGAGTATCTTAGTACCGAGTTCCTTGACTATCTTAAGGAATGTGGGATTGTCTCACAATTGACACATCCCAAGACACCCCAGCTTAATGGTGTGGCTGAGAGGCGAAATCGAACCTTGTTGGACATGGTTCGTTCCATCATGAGTCAAACTTCGCTACCAATCTCATTTTGGGGGTATGCCTTAGAGACTGTCGCCCATATTCTTAATCTAGTCCCTACCAAAAAGGTTGCCAGAACACCTCATGAGACGTGGACTAGAAAAGTTCCCAATCTAGACCACATCAAGATTTGGGGTTGCGAGGCTTTTGTTAGACGCGAGACTCATGATAAGCTCGAACCTCGAAGTGAGAGGTGTATTTTCATCGGCTACCCACATAAATCCTTCGATTACCTCTTCTAGAGACCCAGTGATAATGTGGTCTTTGTAGTGAGGAATGGAGTCTTTCGCGAGAGAGAGTTCATAAGACAAGGAAACAGTGGGAGGAAAATTGACCTTGAAGAAATTCAAGAGTCAAGTGGAGAAGGAACCTCAAACCCTAGCAATCAAACTGAGGAGGAAACTCCTGTTGATCCAACAGATGAGTCTGTACCTCTGAGGTGTTCCATGAGAGTTAGGAATACACCTGAGCATTACTATGGTTTCCATATTACTGCGGAAGGTGATACACTTATCAGTGATAGCACACTGGTAAGTCTGGATAACCTAACAGCTACACGGAAGCCATGGCAGGCCCTGAGGCTGCTAAATAGAAATAGGTTATAGACAACGAGATACAGTCCATGTATGACAATCAAGTTTGGAACTTGGTTGACAATGTACCAGGTCGTAAGACAGTCGGGTGCAAATGGATCTTCAAGAAGAAGACCGACATGGATGGTAATGTACACACTTATAAGGCGCGACTGGTAGCAAAAGGCTTTTCTCAAACTCCAGGAGTTGAATATGATGAGACCTTCTCAATAAAGGAGAGTTACCGATCCAAAGTAACGCCAGATTGAGTAATACTTAGAGCCCGAGTACAGAGGCTGAGATATCAGAGATGAGTCGAGTACCGTATGCTTCTATTGTAGGCTCGATGATGTATGCTATGACTTGTACTCGTCCTGTTGTGGCCTTTGCATTGAGCATGGTCAGCAAATATCAGGGGAACCCCAACAAGGCTCACTGGACTGCGGTAAAGAACATTCTCAAGTACCTGCAGAGGACTAAGGACTGGGTCCTTACCCTCGGTGGGAGTGATGACTTGAGAGTAGTAGGGTATATTGATGCTAGCTTCCAGACTGATAAGGATAATTTCCGCTCTCAGTCGGCTGGGTCTTTACCTTAAACAGATGAGCAATTACTTGAAAAAGTTCCATGCGTGAGACAGTGGTCGATTCAACTTGCGAATCAGAGTATATAGCAGCAAGCGAAGCAGAAAATGAGGCTATATGGCTAAAGAACTTCATTGGAGACCTTGGAGTTGTACCAACTATAAAGGAGCCTATAGAGATTTTCTGTGATAATGAAAGTGCAGTTGCCTTAGCCAAGGAACCAAGGGATCACGGGAGATCCAAGCACATCGACAGAAAATACCACTTCATCAGACATCGAATAGAAGAAGGACTCCTCGTGGCAAAGAGGGTATCATCGGATGAGAACCCAGCTGATCCCCTCACGAAGGACTGTGTAGGGTTAAGCATCTCCAGCATGCGAGGTGCATAGGGTTGAAGGATGATATTAGTTTTAATAATTAGATAGCTTTGAAATGTGTAAAGTGTAATTGACATTGGATGATAAATAAAAGTTGTTGTTTATTTATAAGTATAAGTGTTGCTATCTTCTGTCAATCGTTTACTATCATTTCATTTTGCATGTTTTGACTTCCAGAATAATCATGTTATGGTATATCATATTATTCAAATTCTCCATAGTCGGTTGTATGTTGGAAGTAGATATGAATCAAGACTGTAGTGAGTTGGCTTGTAGATGTCTAAGATGTTGGACATAGCAAGAGATGTTACAACACTCATGAGTGCTCATAAGTTATGAGTATTGGATTCAACCCACGCTCACTTGTATCACTTCATCGAATTTATCTCGAGTGATCGTGAGACGATAATATCAGATAAGTCTTCAAACCTAAAGATATGAGTTGTTGACTATGAGCTGGTTATACATTGATTGTACGAAAACGCATTGGTAACTCGATGTTATAAACCGTGTCTTTGTGTATGATTCAACAAGTAGTAGAAGAAGCATATGAGTCGAAGTTTATCTGTTCCTTCTTGGATTAGAAGCGATATATGGTCCCCTCGATGATTTTGTGTTGTCCTATGTACCGGGCCCGATCATAACTAAATTGATGTGTTCGATTAAGTTCTGTGTCAAACAAATCGGAAATCGAGAAACAAACTGCTGGACAATAAGTAAGACAATGTTCCATGTATTTGTCCGGCTGATATCCAGAACAGAGGATTATATGACCACTTATCTTAAATGGCGTATCATCATCATCTCAGTTCCGCGAGACCTTGAAAGAGCTACGATTGCTGATCGGTTCCTGAAGTCATTCTTGCAGTTATAGTTATTAGACATATCCAAGTGGGAGACTGTTGGATTAGGTGTCTAAGTTCATAACTATTTCTAGAATGTACTTGACCTAGTTAGCATGGTCCATTTGGGTTGCATTGCCTTGCAACACTTGGATAGACTAAACGAGAGAAATGACACTTAAGGTTTATTAATATATTATAAGTTCTTATATATTAATAATATTATTTAATTAGTATTGATCAAAGAATTAATTTGGAATTAATTAAGTGATCAAAAAGAGACTAATTAAATATATGGGGTTGATTGTGTAAATCATCTATTCTTGTATAGTGGGCTAATGATCCATGGTTTATATAAATTGGGCTAAACCCATAAGGTGCTCCATGGATAGTCCATGGAGGTTATAAACTCATGGATCATGAAATATGAAAAACCATGCACATTAGAGTTTACATGCGTAACCCTACTTGTGGTTCAAACAACTTTTTATACATGTACAAATGTAAATATAAAAGGAAACAAAAATCTACGAAAAAACACAGCATATTGAAAAATTCATAACAAAAACAAAGAGATCAAAAATAATATGCTAATGATGATGTTCTCACATGTAACTTCGAAAATTGCAAACCATAACTCGAATTGCACATCACTACTGAAAAAATATATATATAACACAATCAAACAATGAGTAAAAAATGATACATTCATCCACAACCTTGACTTTTAGAGCTCTTTTAGGGACTTCATCACCGCTAATACGTTCTAAAAGAATTGTGCCTGTTGAAATATTTTCTATTCATTTTCTTGTGACGTCCTTCTTACATGTAAGAGTTTATATAACGTGTTTGGTGTTTAATGCTAAATCAATTACTTAGAAGACATTTGAAAAATCATTTGAGAATATGAAAAGACAAAGGAGTTTCAAATCAATGTGATGCTTAGAAAAATATTTCTATTATATATATATATATATATATATATATATATATATATATATATATATATATATATATATATATATATAAGGTGAAGTTCAATAGATAACCATAATTAACCAAGGAACCAAAGAACCAATATTTTTTTCAACTCTTAGAACTTATTTTTTTTCGAAAAAAAAACTAAAAATACATAAATTCATAACTTTTTATCTTTTTTCCAATAATATCAAATTCGATTTTTTTTACGTCAAATTCACAATGTGAATTTTTGAAAATTCACAACGTGAATCCGGAATCATACGGTGAATCCGAAAAATATTTTTCACATTCACAATATTAATATATGAATTTATATATATTACCCAGAATTATGTTTTCTAGTCCCTAGTTGTTGCTAATGTTGACTATTTATATCATATCGAGTCATTTTATTTTTGTTTATCAACAAACATATCATTAGAGATAACCAAATATTTATAAGTTGATGGTGCGGATATTGGCAAGTATTTTAACAAAACTTATATTTTCCAAGATATAGCCAGTTCTCAAACAATTTGTAATTGTTTAATTTTTGAAGTATTGCAATAATTATTTAAAAGACACTCTCTTACATAACAACAAATTAAAAATATATGACAGACAAAAAACCAACTAAATAAATGTAGTACAATTTTGTTTTATCTCGTGACATAAAAGTTAAAGAAAAACAAATTTCAAACTTTAGTTTAATAAGATTGATAAATTATGAGGAAAAGGTTTTGTTTGTGGTTGAAGGATTTGACCATGAAGTTGTAAGTCATCTTTAATGAAAGCAAATGCTCAATTATTTATGCCCACAAAGACTTTCTTCTAAACCAAACACACTTCACAACACACCACTCTCTTTCCATTTGCTTTCTTGTGGAATATGATTAGAGTGATTGATTATTGAAAGATTTTAACTTTAGATTTGTAAATAGTGTGATAATTATCTTCGAAATAGACTTCCAATCTGAATAAATTATTCGAACACTTGATCCAAATTCTTTATAATAATAATAATGAGTGAGTTATATGATTAGTTATTATATATAATAGACCCAATTACAAGTTAAATAAGTTGAATCGGGAAATTACAACCGTTTTTTTTAAATTAAAATAGTTTGAAGTTTAAACGGGTACAAAACAAAATAAACAAATTAATCTGAACAAGAGTATTACGTGAAGTTGTGAATACTTAGAAGTTTTTTAAGTGATAATATATTAGGTTTGCTCCAAAATTTATTTAATAAAAACTTATTATTATACTTTTTTAATACATAAATATTTAAAGTTTTTTTTGCCAAGACCCTATTTATAGTCTATTTTAAGTGATATTATATTAGGTTTGCCCCAAAATTTATTTAATAAAAACTTATTATTATATTTTTTTAATACATAAATATTTAAAGTTTTTATGTGTGTGTACGTGCACACGCTGTAACATTCGGAAATTTCTTGAAAATTTTAAACTTTTGAAATAACCACAAACCATCATTTATTACAAATTGTTTTCAAAATAAGTTTCACATCAGAGATTGCCCAGAAATCATAAAACAAAACACGAGAAGGTGCACAATCAAACATTCACCTTCCCGCGATCATCTGAGGTACCTGAAACATAATCAAAAACTGTAAGTTCAAAGCTTAGTGAATCTTCCCCAAAATACCACCATAATACATAATCATAACTATCACGCAACAGCATGCATACAAAACCTTCAGCATGTCTAGACCGCCACACCGGGTCTACAGCTTGTCTGAACCGTTCTCTGGGCCTTCTGCCTAACTGGTCCGTCTCGCAGACCTTCAGTCTATCCGGGCCGCCCTGGGTCTGTTGGTCTTCAACACAAAGCATGACCGCCTCAACCCAACCACACACATGTCGACATATACATAACTCAAAAACACATAAGCAATCAACAGACAAGCACATATCATACAGTTCAATAAGCATAATATCATCCTATCTACCAGGATTCATATCTAACCAATCACTACAATACTCAATCATACAATAACCAGGATAACAATCCAAAGGGCCGGCCTTGGTGGCTTCGACCTGTAAGTACAGTGAGGAAAACTCACCTCACAAGTAGTACTGAACTAACAAGATCAAACTCTGAATCTCGGTTCCTAACTTAAATGCCTACAACCACCATGTGATCAATTCCATCAAAACCCAAAAATACCCAAAATGCCCTCAAAAGTCAAACTTGGTCAACCACGGTCAAAGTCAAAGTCAACAGTCCATGTTGACCCAACTCATCGAGTGCACCTACCAACTCGTCGAGTTTCTATAGTATACAAAAAGTCAGGAAAACCCTAGCCAACTCGCCGAGTTGGCTGGAAAACTCGTCGAGCTTTCCCAGGTTAACACATTCAGTCTTTTTTATCGAGTCTAATGATTTAAGATGTAGATCTGGTACCCAAGAGCTGGAAACCCACGTAAAGTTCATGCATGCCACAAAGAGGCTCTAGCACTCAAGAAAGGCTTAATAAAGAACTTAATGCATGAATGAGGCCTATAACCTAATAAAGCTTGCAACTTTAAGCCAAATAAGACCACATAATGGTCAGATCTAAAGTGACAATCCAAGAAATGCTCAACCCCATAAACAATCCAAAAACGAGACAAATACCACAATAAAACTTTCAATGAAGATATCTAAGAAATAAGGTAGCAAGGTGTCGACTTTATACCTCAAAAGGACTGCAACACGTGAAGAGGTTCTGGATTTATAGCCTTCCCTTCAATCTAGACACCTCAAACTTCAAGCTCCTTTAAGAGAACACGAAAATCAACTCTTCAGGCTCACACACTCAACTTTGGAAGATGATGCACAAAAATTTTGGTTTCTGGACAGAGGAGGTTGGTAAGGATGTCAGCCAAGGGGCTTAAGGCCGTTAAATAGGGTGAAACACCCTAATAATTAGGGTTTCATAATCAGCTACCAACTCGTCAAGTTGAGTCACCTCGACACGCCGAGTTGGTCCATTAATATCCACGACCAATATTACACGACGAGTTGAGGCCTTCCAACTCATCGAGTTGCCAAGAAAAAACATGATTAAATATTTAAATTTCCATACCTGAGGATTAGGATGTTAAAACTCCCCCCTCCCCCACTTAGACTAGGCTTCATCCTCGATGTCTGTTGTGGTGAACAACTCCAGATAATGCTCCCGCATCTCTGCCTCCGGCTCCCAAGTCCACTCCGAGCTACTCCGATGTTGCCATCGTAAGGTATTTCCTTGCTACGCAAAATCTTCACCTTCCTCTCCAAAATAGCTACATGCCTCTCAACATAGTTCAGGCGCTTATAAACCTGAATGTCATCCAATGACACAAGTGCCTCCTCATCCAACACACAATTCTGCAGCTGTGAAACGTGGAAAGTGTTATGAATCTGACTGATCTCCTCCGGAAGATCCAATCTATAGGCAACCTTGTCAACCCTAGCAACAATCCGGAATGGGCTAATATATCGGGGCCTAATTTCCCCCTCATGCTGAAGCGAATCACACATTTCCAAGGTGAGAACTTCAACAGTACCATGTCACCGACCTGAAACTCCAACTCAGATTGGCGACGGTCAGCATAGCTTTTCTGTCGACTCCAAGAAGTTTGCAATCTCTGCCTGATCTGTTGAATCATCTATGTAGTCTACAGAACCACCTCGGTCCGACCCATGACCCTGTGACCCATGTCACCCCCAACAGACTGGTGTACGACATCTCCACCCTTAGAAAAGCTCAAAAGGCGAAGCACTAATGTTGGAATGGTAACTGTTGTTGTAGGAGAACTCTACAAGAGGTAGGTAGGAGTCCCAGCTCCCACCAAAATCAATAACGCATGCTCGCAACATATCCTCGAGAGTCTGAATGGTCCGCTCACTCTGGCCGTCGGTTTGTGGATGATAAGTTGTGCTGAAGTGTAGCCTCGTGCGTAGTTCCTCATGGAACTTCTGCCAAAATTGGGAGGTGAACCAAACATCATGGTATGAAATAATAGAGACCAGAACCCCATGTCAAGCAACGATCTTGCGAATATATACATCGGCTAATTTCTCGACCGACGAGCTCTCCTGAATTGGCAAAAAGTGGGCACTCTTGGTCAATCGATCCACGATGACCCAAATAGCATCAAAAACCTTTGCCTTCTTTGGCTACTTGGTGATGAAGTCCATCGCAATCTGCTCCCTTTTCCACATGGGAACCTCCAGAGGCTGCAGCTTGCCATGCGGCCTCTGATGCTCATCCTTGACCATCGTCCAGGTCAAGCACCTCTCAACATACCAACCGATATCTCTCTCTTCATGCACGACCACCAATAACTCAATCTCAGATCCCGATACATCTTGGTGGCCCCCAGGTGGATAGAAAAACGAGACTTATGAGCCTCCTCCAACACAATCTGTCTGACCCTGCCAGACACAGGAACCCATACCCGACCGCACTGGGTCAACAACCATAATCGTCCGGAACAAATCTGGTAATATCACCCCGGATCCTCTCAATCTTCCAATTCTCCTCTCGCACACCCTCTGTCTGAGCCTCCCTAATCAAAATCACAAGTGAAGGATCCACATATATCCTCATACATGTCACCGGAGCATAAGATCCAGCCGACTTGCGGCTCAGGGCATCTCGCAGTCATAATCCTTGACCACGTCCAGCCACATGGGATGCCTCATGTTCAGGTTTAGCTGATCCATAATATGCCTCAAACTCTTGTGATCCGTGTATATAGTACAGCGGACCCCATAAAGGTAATGTCTCCAAATCATAAGGGTGAAGACCACCGCCCCCAACTCAAGATCATGCGTGGGATATCTTGTGTCATGCTTTCAATTTCCACGATGCATAAGCTATCACTCGTCCTCTCTGCATGAGGACTGCTCCCAACTCAGTGATGGACGCATCACAGAAAACCACAAAATCCTCGATCAGGGAGGGTCAAAACTGGGGCCTCGCAAAGGGTCTCGAATACTGACTGCTGCTCAGGGACCCACCGGAAATCTACCGCCGTCCTCGTCAGACAAGTGAGGGGTACTGCAATCTTGGAAAGATCCTAAATAAATTTGCGGTAGTACCCTGCCAACCCCAAGAAACTCCTGATATCTGAGGGAGATTTCGGAACCTCTCACTGCATCAGTGCCTCGATTTTGGCCGAATCGACCAAAGTCTCATCTTGGTTAATGATTTGTCCAAGGAACTGAACCTATCGCAACCAAAACTCGCATTTCAAGTACTTGGCATAAAGCCGTTCTCGCCTCAAAACCCCCAGAAGCTCGCGAATATGCTCCTCATGTTGCTCTCTGGTCTTGGAATACACCAAGATATCATCAATAAACACGATGACCGAGTGATTGAGCATCGGCTTGCATACCCAGTTCATCAAATCCATAAATACCGTTGGCACATTGGTGAGCCCAAATGGCATCACCACGGACTTGTAATGCCCATAACGAGTTTGGAACGTGGTCTTCTCCACATCCTCCTCTCTCACCCTGACCTGATGGTACCTAAACCCCAGATCTATCATTGAGAACCATGATGCTCCCTACAACTGATCAAATAAATCATCAATCTGTGGAAGGGGATAACGGTTCTTGACAAATAAAATCGGTGCTCCCCACGGAGAAATGCTCGGATGGATGAACTGCTTTGCTAGCAGCTCCTACAGCTGAGATGACAGCTCCTGCATCTCAGGCGGTGCCAATCAGGACGACGTCGTGGCAATAGGGGCCACACCTGGCACAAGGTTGATCATGAACCCGTCCTGCCTCTTAGGAGGAACACCGAGTAACTCCTCTAGGAGTACATCAGTGAACTCCTTGACAACTGGAACATTAACAACCGACACCTGATCCCCAACCCATGTATCCACCATATAAGCTAAATAACCTGCACACCCGTGTTGAATATACTGCTGAGCCCTAACTGTCGAACAAAATCCTGAACCCAACGGTAACATACACGTTCAGTTATCGTCTTATGTAATTTTTTTTAAAAAAAATGAATAATATTATGAAATATTATATGATATTGAGCATTGAGTTCTAACAAGATAGTTTTTACGATAATTGATGTAGAACTATGTTTAGAATCATTCGAAAAGTATTAGAAGTCTTGTGGGATTCCAATCAACAGTCAAATATCGAAATTAACAAAAATATAAAGTTGGAAATAAGTAAAATTATATTATTGAAAGTTTTAAAGAATCTCGTTAGAAACATTTAGGCGAAAACCTCATCGAAATCCGAGTTACAACGACTAAGTTATGACTTATTGAAGTTTCGCGACAGAACCGGCACGACGCCGTATGACGTAAAAAGTAAGTTTTCGATAAACTACTTTTTTGGATTTAGTGATCTAAATGAAATTCGTAGTATTAGTTAAATTGAGAATTTCCATAAAAAGAACGTCTAAATCTGACTTCGTATGAGGAAGTTATGATTTTTCTAAGTTTCGTAATAGTAGTAGACAGCTAAAAACTTGAAATAAAGATCGAGTGATTTTTTGCCGACGCAACCTAAACAAGAATCGAAGGTCTCATCAATAGTAGTACAACGGTAAAAAGACATACGAAAACGGACATTGGATGAAGAAATTATGAATTTTTAACGGACTTTTCATGTCCCGGCCTATTAAAAATATAATTTTAAAAATGAAGTCAAAACTAGCCAATGAAGTCTAAACAAAAGTTGTAGAGTATAATCTCACCTACGCGTGGATATAAAGAACGTTAAAAACGTAGCTCGTATGCAAAAGATATGGATTTTAGAAGTTTGGAAAATCTGTGTACCCCCGCATACATGAGTTACGCCCAGCATACTTATGTTTGTGATCCAGAGTCGGCCACGTCAACACCTTCTTCGCATATGACATGTGTCACACAGGTTCGACATGTTTGATGCCACTCATCATGGTACGCCCAACGTACTAACTTGTACGCTCAGGGTAGTGGCTATTAGAGCAATACGCCCGACGTACTCATAATTTACGCCCAGCGTAATGTGAGTTTCAACCACTATAAATAGAAAGCAAAGCCTTCGGGTTTTTGTTTAGAAAATCTATTCCCTCTCTACTCTCTTTTAAGCTACTTTTAACCCCCGAAGTCCTAGTATCATCCCCGACACTCGAAGCAAGTGCCGACGCTCCGAAGTTCCTAAGAAAATCATACTTTCAAGTCGAAACTTTGCCCGCGTAAGGCCGGTTTTCAACTAAAATCTCCGGTTTCGTCACAGAAAGTCATATTTAGAGTCGAAGTACTGCCTAAATTAATCCCTAGTCATTTCACGGTGAGTTCAATATATAGGAAGAATTTTATGTTATGTGTTATATGTGTTATGTGCTTTTCCGTGTTATCATCTCGTGTTATTATTTCCGCTATTATGGTAGCAAAGTTGTACCTTTTACCATGTGATCAGTGAAAGGACTTAGATTCACGGTGGTACTTGTATGTAGCCTCTGGCTATGTAGAGTATGTCTCGTAAGAGAATAACTTATATTCTATGGCATTAGCACAAGGTTAGATAGGGCTAAAAGCCTAAAATCTACTAAAATGTTTAATCAGAAATCGTATGTCTTCTGTGCCATTTGGGCTGAAGCGTTATTGATGTATATCAAGTATAGAAATTGTTATGTCTTATTGATTGATATGGAAAGCTTGTCGCATGATTCACATATGCCTTTGTTTTTCCTTGCTCCCTTTGTTTATGTCATATTGGTAGACATCCCCCATAGGAATAGGAATCAAATCGATCAGGAAGGATACTCCGAAGATCTCCAGATTGCAACCCAGATAAACGAAAGTAGCAGAAACCATGTGTTCGTTGGCGATAGAAACTCACAACGGACACTCCAACTCCCCTAAGGGAAAAGCAAACTCCCTACTAAAAGACCGAGAGACAAAGTACCGAATCGCACCCGAGTCAAACAATACAAGAGCATGCAAGGAGTTCACTAAGAACGTACCTAACAGAGGTATAAACATATGAGCATAAAAAAAACATAATCAATAAGATTAGGGATGGAAACATACCAGTTACAACATTTGGTGTTGTCCTGGCCTCCTCGATGGGGAGTTGGAAAGCGAGACCTCGAGCCCTTGGAGGCTCTGACCTGCCCTGACTCCCGTCAGTGAGCCTCAAAGTAGCCGGTGTTGGAGCCTGCCCTGGCTTGGCGGCGAGCAATAGACAATTGACCTTGATATGGACAACCTGATCCCAATGATAGTAAATCCTCGTACTCTAAACCGGGTCTGACTGGTGGCAGTCCCTCACATACTTCCCCTCCTTGCCATATTTGTGGCACACACTACTAGATCGACATGCTCCGACATGAACCTTTTCGCACTTCCTACAAGCGCGAGCTCGCTGACCTCCAGACCTAGAATCATCGGCTTTGAACCCCTTCGGTGTCGGCTACGACTGTGTCGGGGCTTGCCTCTGCTATCTCAACTAAAACTTTATCTCAAGCTCACGCCGCCGAACGACCTCCTGCAACTCCTGCAAAGTATCACACCACTAAGTAGAAACAAACTTCCTGATGTCCGTCTTGAGCATGCTCAGATAACGGTTCATTTGAGCCTGCTCTGAAGCAAACTCGAGGGAAAACATAGCCCTCTTATTAAACATACGGGTGATCTCCGTCACCGACTCCGATCCTTGCCTCAAGTCTAAAAACTCCTGATCCAACCTCTCTCGCTCGACCCGAGGAACGTAGCGAGTATGAAACATCTCCATGAAATGATACCATGATACCGCAACCTAGTGCTCACCATAATACGATCCCGTAACCAGTCTCCACCAATCCTTCGCTTCGGACCTCAGAAGGTTCAGAGCGCACTTGACCTTCTGATAAGTTGGGCATGAACAAGTGAAAAAACATCCGTACACATCAGATAGCCACCTTATGAATGAGATTGGGTCCTGAAATCCATCGAAAGGTAGGGGCTTCGTATCATTGAAGTCCCGATACTAAAAGATCCTCCCTTTCCCAACACATACCGCCGCCACGGCTACGGAGGCTGTAGCAGCAGTCGTTATAGCAATGGATGCATAGCGATCACCAAAGAACTCCATTATTGCGGTTTTGATAGACCCGAACATCTCCGGGATCTGAACCCGGACAATAGCAACCACCTCCTCGCGGATGATCTCCCTAATGCGGTCCTTTGGGAATGCTGGCCCACCCTGACTGCCAACTCCTGATCCCGACCCGGATCCGATCTCAACCCGTCTCGTAGTCACCATACTGAAAATACACCAGGAAGATATTATATAATTCACACATCATAACGGGGAATCAACTCCCAACGAATTCCTAAGGGTTGTGACTTACTTGATGCGCGTACGGGTCATGTGCTTTCAGTAGTACGAGCCCATACTACCTTCCACACCTACCCGTATTTGTCTTAAGGATCATTACAGCGCCCTAACAATACTCATAAGCAAATACGAACACTCAATCCTCACTCCCTATAGGAAATGCTAAACATATCACGACTGTCCGACTGACCCCTCACGACTCATCCATGAAACTTCCACCAACCCTGCAGCACTCGTGTATACTAGCCATACATAACACTAGACCGTATAAACATTCGAATATATGGTCCTACGCTAAGCCCTTTATCAAACAAGAACAGTAAATAAGGCCAAACCAAAAACTTCCAGGCTATAAGATCTAAGTTATATATAACCATGATGCATACACCAGGCAACTACAGTAATGATGTCAATTCCATAAAAGAAGACCCCAGGCTATCAGGCATCATATAATCAGAAAATTCTATCATGCAATTCCTGAAGAACCCTAGACTATCACTAGCTTTCTGTTCTAACATATCACAATATCAAATAACAGTATGGTATTTTGGGGTCTACTTACTGGCTCCATCTGATCGTACATATCGCATCCTCCTTGAGTATTTTGAAAACCATTTGGAAATCATTTTGAAAATCTTTTCCTTAGTTTGAGACTGGATTCACACGAGTGTTCCTCCAATTCACTCAATCCAAGGCTTTGATACCAACTTGTAACATTCAAAAATTTCTTGAAAATTTTAAACTTTTGAAATAACCACAAACCGTCATTTATTACAAATTGTTTTCAAAATAAGTTTCACATCAGATTTTTTCTAGAAATCATAACACAAAACACGAGGAGGTGCACGATCAAGCCTTCGCCTTCCCGCGATCATTTGAGGTACCTAAAACATAAGAAAAAAACTGTAAGCCTAATGCTTAGTGAGTCTTCCCTAAAATACCACCACAATACATAATCATAACTATCACACAACAACACGCATACAGAACCTTCAGAATGTATCGACCGCCACACCGGGCCTACAACCTGTTTGGATTGTTCTCTGGGCCTTCGGCCTGACTGGTCCACCTTGCAGGACTTCAGTCTATCCGAGCTGCCCTGGGTCTGTTGGCCTTCAACATAAAGCATGACCGCCTCAACCCATCATACACATGTTGACATATACATAACTCATAAAAACATAACCAATCATTAAACAAGCACATATCATACATATCATTAAGCATAGTATCATCATATCTACCAGGATTCAGATCTAACCAATCACTATAGTACTCGATCATACGATAACCAAGATAAAAATACAAAGGGTCGGCCTTGGTGGCTTCGACTCGTAACTACAGTGAGGAAAACTCACCTCACAAGTAGTGTTGAACTCACAAGATCAAACTCTAAATCTCGGCTCCTGACTCAAATGCCTACAACCACCATGTGACCAATTCCATCAAAACCCCGAAATACCCAAAATGCCCTCAAAAGTCAAACTTGTTCAACCACGGTCAAACCAAAATACGGAATCTCTAGTGGATGTGATGCAATTAGTTCATGCTCTTCCCCTTGCTACTAGAACAACTTGAAGCATATATACTTAAAATCGTAAGCACAAAGCTTAGTGAGTTCCCCAAAACATCATATACATCATGCAGCAATGGGCCCCGCCCTATGAGTATATTTTAACCCATGTGAACGTTATGTTCCCCTAATATTTTTACAATCACTTCTGTTACTGCAGTACTCATATAGTTTTTCATATTATGGTCCCACCATAGTCTTTCTTTCAAAAGTCACAAAGTCATTCTAGCATACCATAACACTTAGTGTCTTACACATTATAGTGAGAAGACTCACCTGATCAAAGAGCTGATGTGACAGCACAACAAGTCACACGAATCAACTACGTGCACCACCTAAATCCATAATGGTGAAATCTCAGTCCAAGACTTAAAACCCTAAAGTTTGACCGAAGGTCAAACATGGTCAAAAAGTCAACACACTAGTCAATAGGCGTGCAATGCCCCTTCAGACCATCAGACACACATCTAGAAAATTGAGAAAACATGTCACGCGAAAGCCAAACTCACAGCACCATGTGGTGGGATGTCAAGCCACCAAGAAAATTTCAACGTTTTGCTTGCAAATAAAATGTAATATAATGGTAAAAAAGGGGATCAAATCCACAGGGAAATGGTTGTATCCAATTACCAATACAATCTAATTGAAAAAGTGAAATAAAACTGAACAACTAAAATTAAACTAAAAGAGGGGGTGTTGTGGTTTGTTTAAAAAATAAAAGACTTGAAAATTTTAAAATGTTTACAGTTAAGCAGGATGGTGATATGCTTAAATAGTAGAGAGATTTGGTCAACTAAGGCAATTCACCACCATGAATACTTGTTTGTTTATCATTAGAATTCAATATGTAAGCTTATCATCCAATCTAAATTGGTTCTAGAAATTATGAAGCATGTTATGCCAAAATTCCTTAAAGGTAGTATGGAGGTTGGGGAAGCCTACAATACTCCTACTTAATCAAAGTCAAGGATTCTATTGAAGCAATTGAACTTAAGAAAAATGAATTACCTTAAGAACGATGTAACGAACCAAAACAATGATAACTATTTTGTTTAAAAACTATTAGTTCCATATATCAAATGTATCAAAGTCAATCACCATACACAATGTCAAAACATCAGAGTACAAATAGCCAAAAGTGTGGTATCATGAGGGGGATGTTGTGTGATCATGCCAGACTCTTCCCTTTCGTACCTGAAACCATAAACATAAGCTATAAGCATAAAGCTTAGTGAGTTACCCAAAGTACCACATACCAAACATACAATTAGGCCTATCCCTGGGGTATATTCCAACCCAAAATACAATCAAAGGCCTAACCTTGGGGTCTATTTCAAGTTTCAACCCATCACATACTCATGGACCTATCCCTGGGGTTTATTTCAACCCAATCATATGATAATGGGTCCAGCCACGGAGCCCAGTCTTGGGGTTTATTTAAACCTAATCATACAAACATGTAAGAGTCACAAAGACAACTAGCATCCTACATACAACTTATTGGGACGACATTGGTACCTTTGACCACAAGTACAGTAAGAAGACTCATCTTCAAGAAAATGCTCAACTGCTACAATTCTCACTAACAAAATATTGCTACTACACACGACCTATTGAATCATACCAGATAAATCCTTAACTCTTCTTTCACTAAGGGTTTGACCAAAAGTCAAATAAGGTCAAAAGTCAACAATCAAAGTTGACTCGCCACATTGTGGCCATCCTTGAACACGTCATTGCCCTCAAACGGCAAAACATATGTGTTTTCACCAGTCGCCACACCATGGCAACCTAAGCCATGTTGTGGGTACTGGGTTTTCAGCAATTGAATGTTTAAAGCTGCTTTCTTCGATCCTAAGGGTTCCAAAATCCAAATTTGGTCTAAAACAAAGTCTAGAATGATAAAGTTTCCAACTTTACCCGTTAAGACCACCCGAAAGTTCAAAATCTCAAACCCTAGATTCAAATGAGCTTAATAAGACATGACTTTCTCCATTAAGCACGTAATCCAAAAAGTGTATAGCTCATTTACTCCATAACAGATTCTAATACCAAATCCAACATAAAAGTTGGTGCTTTATAGACGTGAAGGTCTTGAAACCATAACGATCCCAAAATGAGGGGTTTTCCATGGAAATATGATGCATGGATTTAAATCCCACAAGAATCCAGATCCATCCCAACAATTATGTCAAAAGTCCCATAGATTCATAAAGTTGCAAACTTTACAAGATCCTAACACTCTAACTCGCATGAACATGAAGATTTAGGGATAAAACATAAGATCTATCAACCTAGGATGATAAAAATCGAGTCTTAGACACTTACAAAGGTCCAAGAGATTAAAAACACAAAGGATGAGGACTAGTGTGATTGTCTCAATTTAATAAAACCGTAACGATCTCATAATCGATATAGGAACATAAGTTATAGCGTAAAGACCTATTGCTCCTGTACGCTATTGCGGTATGGCTCTTAATCACTCAGCATCCTAATCAACTTCCACTAGCTTAAGTCTTGATACATGTGATGCATATAAACTGAGTGGGTCAGGTTGGGAAACCTGGTAAGATACATAGGGATTTCAATCCCATAATATTGTTATGACAATATTCCTTAATTACCATACTTGCAAAATCAACCGTTACCATACAATATATAGGTTTACATTCCTACATATATATATTCCTACCGATTCTCATAAATTACCAGGGAGAAATTATCTCACCTGATGAATAGTTAAAAAGCATGACAACTCAGCTAGGGGCTTCTTTGGTTGGTGCAGTCATAAAGACATATGGGTCATCAGGGTATTTGATGAATATGGTATCCCATTCCATATACGTTTGTGAGTAACAAGCTCATGCCACCAATGTAATTCACAAGACTATCTAGAATGATCAAGTGTTGTCACCTACTCTTGGAGGTGACCAGACATATTGTTACAGTTGTCGGATTTGGACCCACCATTTGTGGTCATCTAAGGGGAATACTATAATGTACTCCCGTACAAAGCTACCATACATCGATACCTGAGAGTGTCACTCAATAGAAATTTACTCTCCGTTCCTAGATTAGACGCATTCTCTTAATGAGACTGCATAATATCAAACTCAATTGAACTAGGTATCTTCCATAAATTTAAGTTTATCCCTAAACCAGATTATAACACATGTACCAACTTCTAATACCAACTTTATTCTTGGGTGACACTGACCTATCTTTAATGTATACATATTCCTTATAGAGTATTAGGTATTGTTATTCGTTTAATATTATTATGTAGTATTATTTATCCTAACATAAAATGGAACCATATCTGGTTCGCACATAGCATGATATATATATATATATATATATATATATATATATATATATATATATATATATATATACTCTTAACATATAATCCAGGTAATAAGCATATCATTCACATACGACTCCTAACAAATATTTAGTACTTCAATTAATACTTGTATTAAATCATGTTCATAAAATGGACTATGTGTAACATCCATAAAACTCAAGCCAATTTAAAACTTTTCAAGCATTCAAAATTCATTAATTATTAAAAAGTGTTTTCAAAATAATTTCATGTCATAGTATCTCAGAAATCAAAATCAGAAAATATGAGGAGGTACACGATCATGCCTTCGCCTTCCCGTGATCATCTGAAGTACCTGAAACAAAATCCAAAACTGTAAGCCCGAAGCTTAGTGAGTTTTCCCAAAATACCCACACAACAAATAACACACATATAATAACAACATACTATGGGTCCTATCAACCATTGGGTTGGAATGCCCCATGCCCTCAACTATCGGGTTGGAATGCCAACATACTAAGGGTCTAATCATCCTCGGGATAGTATACCCTCAACCCACAATCATCAGGTTGTAATGCCCACATACTATGAGTCCAATCATCCTCAGGAAGGAATACTCTCGGACCACAACCATCGGGTTGGAATGCACCGGTCTTTTGGCTCTCGCACAAAGCAAATACGCCTCAACCACCAATCAATCATGTACACATATATCAAGTAATCACATAACTGTCTACAAACAAACAAACTGATCTACAGATCACTATGCAAGGGTACATCCTATCTACCAGGATACCGATCTAATTAATCATAACCACATACAAATATCTTATCTACTAGGATACGGATCTAACAGGTCACATTAACAATAAGGCAGGATAACAATCCAAAGGGTCGGCCTTGGTGCCTTTGACCCTTGAGTATAGTGAGGAGAACTCACCTCGCAAGCAGTGCTAAACTGGACTGAAAGTCTCTGACTGCCGTCTCACTGAAAATCTCGAACTATCCAAAATAATGAATAGTAAGTCAACACATGGGATATCAATCTTGACTAAGGGTCCACATAGTCCATTTTGCCTTTTCTCTAATTTGGGCCAAGGCCCAATATCAAATTCACTATCCAAAAGTCAATATACATAAGGCCTATTATTGGCCTAATTTTCCCAAATGGGCTCCAACTCCCAAATCGGGACTCATTTTAAGATCTATAACCACTACTAGCCCCAAACACATTTATTCAAAAATCCCAGCAAGGCCTATGTCAAACAGACCCAAAAGGAGCCCAAACCCGAAGCCTAAATCATCAAAAGCCCAACAAAGGGCGTATGCGGGGCATACTCCTCTGGTACGTTAGGCGTACTCTGCTTTGCGTGGACCACCATCGGGTTGGTTGACTCAATATGCTGGGCGTATAGAAATTACGCGGGGCGTACGCAAAGTTTCACCAAAACCCTAATAAGTGCTTAATGGCTTAAGCACTTAAGCCCAAACTTCAAATCCATCGACCAAATGTGCCTTAGAGCCATAAAGTCTTGAACTTTAAGACTTTGGATGTCCAGAAAGCTCTTAATACATGGTCTTAACCCATTAAGACCTTTCTACTACATGCATGGGACACTTTCAGCCATTGGGACATCATTTTTATCACTTACGACCCTATTTAGGGTCCGAAAGGACAACTTATTTTGTTCAAAACATAACATGCACCAACTTGGTACTTTTGGGACAAGAAATGGTTTCATAAAGCTAGCATGACAAGATCTACATCATAGAAGCATAAAGGTTGGAGCTGTTTACCTCCTGGAGCTTCTAGAGCACAAAGAAACCTCAGATCTACAAGCTTGTCTTCCTTCTCCAACTTATTGATGCAATACCTTCTTCTCTAACTACTCAAAACACATACTTTTAACTCACACACTCAAGAAAGGGGTTAGGGTTTGGGGGAAATAGCTCAAAACTATAGAGGCTGAGATGATGGAGGGTTTTGAGCTCATAGGGACGTTTATATGGCACCCAAACCCTAAATATTAGGGTTTCCATCTGTCATGAGTACGCCTAGCGTACACAAGTATACGCCCAGCATACTAGGACGCGCCTAGTACGCTTAGTGTACCTTATGTACGCTTATCATACTCGTCTTGTTCTCAAAGAGACCTAGACGTATAAAGCACTAATTTTTAGTCTAGTTTCATAATCCTAGCCACTATAATAATTATAGTTAAGATTCCTCAATAGTAACCATGTCTATATCAAGATCTATCAAGTAAGGAATAAATAGGTAGGATCATATCGGAGGTAGGGTATGTTTGGTATACCTTGTTTAATGTTTGGAAATCCCAATTTAAACACCTCACTAAATCCAGCCTAGACATCACTCTCGTAAGTAGATCAATCAATATAATGACTTGGAGTCTTTAAAAAATCTTAATTATAGTGTAACACTCGGTTTTGGATTTGCTTCATTGCTCGGGGTTATGGCCCAATCATAAGTTGTCATAAGGCTTAGGTCCTTGGGAAAAGAAGGATTTGGCCCATTTCGGATGTGGGTGTCATAGTATAAGTGATCCAAGTGTTCGATTGAGTCTTTGGAGGCCAAGGGTATAATTGTATTTGGACATCTCGATCTTTTATGGATTTCGGGTTTTGTTCTTATGATTTTAAGGCTTGGTTGTATGTTAGGAGCATAGGGCTTCTCGCCACCTTTTCGTGGATATAAGGTTCGTTGGAAACAGACCTAGGTGAGGGAGTTATGGTATTTTGAAGATATTGGTGGAATTGGCCCCTGATGGAAATGGTTGGCAAAATGGTCCTATGCATGCAAGGAGGGCATACATGTGTTTAGCTGAGTACGTCCAGCGTAAGCTGGGGGTACACCCAACGTACATTTGGAAAATAGATGCGGGTGTTTGAGTGGTACGCCTAACGTCCAAATACTACGCCCAGCGTAGTGTGCAGGATCCCAAAACCCTAAATTTTAGGGTTGGCTCACTATTTAAACACCTTTAGTCCCACGTGTGAGCCTCTCTTTCATCATCCATTGTAATAAACCCTTATCTCGAGCTGTAGCCTCATCCAATAGTGGTGTGAGCCTTTTTAGGTGCATCTTTAGTGGATTTTGGTGTATCTTCAAGAGTGGAAGCTTTGTGCAAAGTGGTAAATCAAGGGGAAGGCTTGTGGATCTCGACTTTTGCTCCATTTTTAGCTCATAAACGGTAATAAGTTCTAACCTTGCTAATTAGAAGTTGAGATCTAAGATTATATGAGTTTTTGGTCCCATTTTAACCTCATGGGTGAGATCTAGTGGTTGGACACCACTCTAGGGGCTTTGAGTTGCCACTGTTAGCATTTCTGAGTCATGCAAATGCATAAAGGTGCTGACTTTATGCATTAAGACCTTTATTTTGAAGTTCTATGAAGTTTCAGTGTAAAGTGCTTAAGTGGTTAAGTCATAAACTGAGTTTTGGAGAAACTGCGGTTATGCCCCGCGTACCTAAAGGTACGCCTAGCATACCTCCTTTTGGTCGCAACCCAGATTCCCTCGAGTACGCCCAACGTAAGCTGACATACGCCCCGTATTCGTTGATCTATTCGATTTGGGCTTCTTTCCGCCTTTGGGCTTAAGGGGTTTTGTTCATGGGTTGGGCTTATGTATATTTCTGGGCTCATTTTTGTCTAAGGACTTTTGAGAATTGGTCTTGTTATTAGGCTTGCGTTGTTGGATTTAGGATTGTGGTTTTGGGCCTTAGTGAGCCCAATGGGCTAGAGCCTCGTGGCGTTTTTTGGGCTTGTTCTTTAGGCCTTTTTGGGCCATCTGAGATCAACTGTTGGATGAAAGGGAATTAGTGGGTTTAGGATAAAGCCCATATGGGGGTTGGGCCCAATTTGGAAAATTAGGCCATTAGTGGGCTTTTGTAAATTTGGTAGTTTTGGGCCTTTTTGGTTATTGGTTTGGGCCTCAGTTTTGGTTCAAGTTGGACCAGGGATAAAATGGTCATTTTACCCCAAGTATGGATTATGGATTATAGTTCGAAACCCAATTGCTAATTGGGTGATATTTTGGTATTGTTAGCTCGGTAGGTCGTTAGGGCAGCAACTAAGGATTTCTTTAAGTGAACTCCAACATTCGAGGTGAGTCTCATCACTATTATATGGGTCGAAGGGCACCAATGCTGGCCCATTTGGTTTATGTATTGTAGGAAGACCCGAGGGTGACCCTTGGCATATGTATGAAAGACCAGGAAGCAGCTCCTAGCAATTTGTATACTAGACCAGAGTCTAAACTCTAGCAATTGTTCATTAAGTAGTTGTAGATTATATGCTAGTTTTCTTTGTGATACTCGCATAAAAGACCATGAGGTGGCTCCTGGCACTTGTCTGTAAGACCCAGGGTTGTGGCCGTTGGCCTGGCAAGGAAGTCCACGAGGCGACTCGTGGCGTAATGGCATGACTATGGTTGGCACATTACTCTCTTATTGAGTGTGGTATATGTATGATATGTACAGTTCATGATTATGTATGTTATGTGGTATTTGGGGAACTCACTAATCTTCGTGCTTACAGTTTGTGATTTATGGTTCCAGGTATTTCTGGTTCGAAGGGAAGGGCCCGACATGATCGCAACGCATACGCCCGTTTTTTCCACAATATGTGATCTTTGAGAGTGAACTCTGATAAATGTTTTACCTAGCAATGTTTTTATATGTTTGGATTAAGTAACATTTGTGTTTGGACCATAATAAAAATGCAATTTTTATCCTTGATTTTTGGGGTGTTACATATAGGTTCATAATAACGACTTATGACTATAATTAAAAGTTACATTTAAATATAATAATTGTAGCTTAACTTACAAAGTAATTTAGCAAAACCCGGGAATTGTGCGGGCAGAACTCTGACCCGAGAGCTTCTTTTAACTGGCTATCTGACACCTCAGGGCTCCGTCGACGGTGTTGGGAACTCGAGAGTAAAGGGTATTGAGGGTGGAAAGTGTTCCAAAGAGAATATGGGAGAATGGTGTTAGGAAAGAGTTGATTTTCGAAGGTTTATATAGGATAAATTAGAGTGTGTGTCACACATAGATAAGGTGTGTGTCGCGCATCTGGTCGAAAGAGGGTGACATGTCGCTTTCTGCATGGTGTCACATGTCGCATTCTGGGTTGTGTGGCAGTGTGTACGGTGCACTCTGTCATTGCGCGCGAGCGCGCAAGAAGAATTACTTATTCTAAGAAGATTCATATCTTCTTCATACGATCTTCTTTTTTCGACAAGTTTTATATCCACACATAGCTATCGACGATATCTACAACTTTTATTTAGACTCCGTCGACTAATTTTTAATTTATTTTAAAGTTATATTTTAACATGATTAGATTGTAAAAGTCCGTTAAAAATTCATAACTTCTCGTTCGACATCTATTCTCGACTATATTTATATTGGCGGGTTTCTCTTAACGATATCTCCGATTCTCGTTTAGAATTTTTTGGCTAACAATCAACCGATATAAAATTCGATACCAGTGTTGCACATTGTTATATTGGAACTTAGAAATATCATAACTTTGTCTTATGAAGTCAAATTTGGATGTTCTCTATATACACGCTCTCAATTTAATGACTATTATGACTTTCGATTAGGTTATTTAGGCTAATAAGCAACCTATATCCAATTACTATTTACAATATATTATCTGATCGTGAAAATTTGGAAGTCTATAACTTCTGCATACAAGGTCGAATTTGAGTGTGTTTTATATGTACGAGATTCAAATAACAACTCTAACATTTTCCGTCAAAATTATTTATCCTAAATAATATTCTATCGAGATTTCCATTTTATAGTTTATTGATAATTAATAATATAACTTTATAATACGTAGTCTGCAATGTGCACGACTAATGAGATTCCTAATTGAGGATTTAAATTATTATTATTATTTATTTTGTCTAGCCCGGAGATGCGGGCATTACAACTAGCTTGTTGAATCCTAGCTCAATGTACGTCCCTAATTCTAGAATAATTTTTTCTATTTTTTAAATAGAATAAACACCATTTTTTATGAAATTACATTAAATCAAACCATTAGTTCAAAAACCATAATTCAAAATTAGAGTTGTAAGGAAAACCATGCAGAATCTCGAATCATTAAATCGTTGACGTGTGTGTGTATAGTCCCGCTTTCGCAATCCGATAATGTAATGCCTGCATCTTCGGGCTAGGCAAAATAAACAATAAATCCTAATTTAAATAATCAATTACGAATTTCATTCGGTATGCACGTTTGCAGACTATGTATTATAAAGTCATTTAGTAATTTATCGATAAACTATGAAATGACAATCTCGATAGAAGATTATCTAGGACAAATAATCTTGACAGAAAATGTTTGAGTTGTCATATAAATCCCATACATATAAAAAACACTCAAATCTGACTTCGTGTGCAGAATTCATGGACTTCCGAAGTTTTCTCGATCAATCAATGTATCGTAATAGTGAATTGGAGATAGGTTACTTATTGGCCTAAGTAACCTAAACGAAAATCATAACAATCATTAAACCGAGAGCGTGCATACAGAGAACATCCAAATCTAACTTTGTAAGAGGAAGTTATGATTTTTCTAAGTTCAAACGTAACAGTGCGTAACACTAATATCGACTTCTAGATCGGTCAAGTGTTAGCCAAAACAATCTAAATGAGAATCGAAAATCTCGTTAATAGAAACCCGAAAATATAAACACAGTCGAGAACAGACGTCGGACGAGAGGATTATCAATTTTTAACGGGCATTATCAGTCTAAGCCTGCTAAAAATAAAACTTTAAAAATAAAGTCAAAATAAGTCGACAGAGTCTAAATGAAAGTTGTATCTTGTCAACAGCTACGTGTGGATATAAAACGCATCAAAAACAGAGCTCGTATTAAGAATATATGAATTTATTAGAATCATAAATTCTTCGTGCACGCTCGCGCACAATGACAGAGTGCGCCGGGCGCACTGCCACACCACCCAGAATGTGACATGTAGCACCATACAGAAAGCGACACATCACCCTCTTCCAACCAAATGCGCGGTGCGTACCTTATCTATACATGGCACACACTCCAATTTAGCCTATATAAACCTTATAAAAATCAGCTCATTTCTCATCCCCACTCCACCCAAATCCTCTAGAGCTCTTTTCACCCCTTAGTCCCTTTTAATCCCGAGTTTTCGACCCCTTCGACAAAGACATGCGGTGTCAAATAACCGATGACTAGAAACTTTCGAGTCAGATTTTTTCCTGCGTAATTCCTAGTTTTCGCTAGATTACTTTGTAATATAAGCTACACTTATTCTATTAAAGTGTAACTTTTAATTATAGTCACAAGTCGTTATTATGAACCTATAATTAAGATTTGTCAGTGATTCTATGTCATAATATTGATTGATCTACTTATTACGATAATGATGTCTAGGTTAGATTTATTGAGGTGTTTAAAGTGAGATTTCCAAATGGTATACTCTATATACCAAACAGTTGTTGGATTAGTGTCTAAGTCCATAACTATTTTGGTATGTACTTGACCCGATGGTGCATGGTCCTTTTGGGTTGCCTTCACCAAAGCAACTTATAGGATGAATTATGGAGAGAAAGGATTAAATATGATTTATTAATATATTATGGGAATAATATATTAAAGGAGAAATCATATTGTTTAATTAATATTAGTAAATAATTAATTGGTAATTAGTTTTGTGACTAAAAGAGATTAATTAAACTTAAGGGACTGAAATTGTAATTATAAGATAATTGCAATTTGGGCCATGGATTGTCTTAAATCAAGAGGTGGATGAATTCTTATGGAAGCCCATAAGGAAATCGTCCAA
Source organism: Lactuca sativa (assembly GCF_002870075.4). Taxonomy (NCBI): domain Eukaryota; kingdom Viridiplantae; phylum Streptophyta; class Magnoliopsida; order Asterales; family Asteraceae; genus Lactuca; species Lactuca sativa. The sequence goes on along the minus strand of NC_056630.2, from coordinate 28,559,539 downwards.
GGGCTTGATTAAAGGAGTCTATGGGTTGCTTAGGGCTTAAGCAACCAAATTAGGGTTTCCTTGTTAGATAACCCTAATAGCCTCACTATATATAGAACCCTTAAGGCTCAAAAACGTGGCTAAGCTTCTTGCTAGGGTTTTCACACGGTTTTGGCAGCCTCCATCCTCTCTCCTCTTCATCCTCTTGCTTATGGTGTTTGTGAACCATTAGAGGAGTGACACTTGTGACTCTAAGCCTTCCAAAGTCAATTCAAGGAGATTTGGCATTGTTATTACTACATAACAATCAAGGTAACATTATAAACCTACTCTCATGTTAATATGATTATTTGAATGCTAGAATTAGGGTTTATAGTCTTGGATAACTTGCATGTTCAATAGAGAAACCTAGATACAAGCATTAGGGTTTGTATGAGCACATAGGATGTCTTATGACCAAAACACATCAGTGGTATCAGAGCCTAGCTTGGTTTCAATTGTATTGATGCATTGTATATCTAAAAAATTTGATTTTTGGTGTTTTGGAGGCTGGACTCGCCGAGTCCATAGCTGAACTCGCCGAGTCCAAGCCTGACTCGACGAGTCAACTCGTCAGATGGAGGGTTTCTCGGGTTTTCTTGCTGTTTTTGCTTATGGATAGTTACCTTATCATGTTAGATCAATATTAATCCGATTATATGATATATTTGACTATATTTTTGATCTAATTGAAGATATTTATCAATTAATAAGATAACTGTTTCCTTATAAGATAATTGATTAATTATTTTGAGTAAATTGATAAATTGTTTAGCAAGAAATCATTAAACAAATCAAATATGGATAATTATGTAATTAAATGTTAGTTTAGATTATTTGTTATTTGATCCTTGTTGTTATGAAAAGTTTCATATTTTGCCCTTTAGGTTTTATAGTTTAAATTTGAACCCAATAGTTTTGTAGTTTTGAAATTTAAATAGTTGAAACCCTAATGTTTTGAAAAAAAAGTTTCAAAACTTGCCCTCAAGTTTTGGAATTTAAAAGTTGATTAAAAGTTTAATTAGGAATGTTAAATTCTAAAACCCTAGTAATGTTTTGAAAAAGTTCAAATCACACCCTTATGGTTTTATTAATTAATTAAGGTGTATAATTAAAAGAAGTTTAATAAATCCATAAAAGTTTAGGTTTACAATTTAATTGAATTAAAGGTATAATTGTTAAATTAGACCACCTAGTATTTTGAAAGTATAAAATACACCCTATACTATATATAACATTAAAAGTCTAACATTATATATATGTATGAGTAAAAGTCAGTCTTACCGTTAGTAGGCCTCATTCACGAAGCTAGTCTATAAGGGGTGTTTAAGGAAATTGTCTATAAAATGGCGATTGAATGGGTATCCACTCTTACCCACCGCACTCTTGACTAGTGGAGGGTCGTTAGCCGAACGGGTAGGATAGGACAAAACCTTCCATTATAAGTATAATGAAGTATAAAAGTAACTAAATGTTTTCATAAAATTCCCAATCTTAGTTAATTAGGCAAAAGTGAATTGATGCAATTCCATGAAATTACACTTTGTGCCCTTGCGAAGACGTTAGTGGAGCGTGTGTGGTTTACCGGCACACTAAATGGTTCTAAGCAAAGGTAGCAAAGGGTGACTCAATGTTTGTCATAGTTCGGTGGAGCGTGTGTGGTTTACCGGCACATCGAATAGGTGACTGTAACATGTGAGGGCACCATGTAAGTTTGCATGGTTATTCACACCCGCTTTGTGATCCTCGGCATCCCAGTCACAAACTAGAGGGGCATACTGAGATTTAAACATGCCATTGAAATTTCAATGAATCTCAAAGGATCTAAGAATTTTCATAGATTTAAGACTTAAATTTCTTTTTCGTTTTTCGTGGTGGAAATTAGTGAATCGTCATTCACTTACCTTCAAATATTCTGCAATTAGGGTTACGACATCCCTCTCCCGAATTGTAGAATATTGTGTTGGGTCCTAGCCTTAGTATTTCATTTGGGTGATTTACTAAGGACTCAATCTATCAACTAACTTGAATTCATTTTTCTCCCGTTTTGTAGATGTCAAAGTTCGACAACTATGGTATTCTCAAATCCTGTGGAACAAGCATTCCACATGAAGATGATATTCCACGATTCGATCGAGGAACAAGAAATCATGCTTCACTTCCTCCACCTCCTCCAATTATTCTCCCTAACCCACAAGATCAAAGGTTTGAAAAGTTCAAGATCACTCAAGCCCTTTTGGCAAGTAAACATAAAGAAGGAAAGTTTGTGTGTGCACACATCCTAGGGATGAAGTCACACATTGATAGGTTAAGAATGTTGGGATCCGTTTTCTGTGAGGAAATGGCTGTTGATTGGGTTCTTCAGTCACTTCCCAACTCATATAGTGAGTTCGTAAGAGAGTACTATATGATGAACTACGACGTGACCCTTATAGATCTCACCTATATGCTTATTGCTGCTGAAACAGCAATGATTTGGCGCAATAGAAAAGCAAAGTTGATTGGTGAATCTGCCTTCGAGACCTCTATGGATATAGACAATGGCAATGAAAGACATGCTATGATCGAAGAGTTTGATCATAAGAGAAAATTGATGTCTGAAGTAGTTCCATGTCCTGTTCCAAAAGAGTTAATTTGCTTTTATTGCCAAGAGAAAGGGCATTGGAGATAAAGCTGCCCCATTTAACTAAGAGATCTAAGAGATGGGAGAGTCGAAACGTATGGCTCTAAGATAGGTAAAATCCATTAACTAACTCTTTTAAGCTTATATTCTAGATTCTTAATACATAATGTGATAAGATTACAATTGATGTTTTGTAGGATCAAAGAAACGAAAGGAAGCTTAAGGGAAGAAGTGAGCAGAATCTAACCGTGAGGGAATGGATTTCGATCGCATTTCTCGAAGATTAGATTCTTGAGCTACTACTTAGAGTTAGAATTAGATTGCTAAGAAAGATGTATTAGCATAAGTTTTTCAATGAGTTGCATTGTAAGGACAAATTTTTCCGCAATAAAATAAATTTTGATTTTAAATTTTATTTATTTATCCTTACAATGGCGTGTATGAAAAAATTGATGTTAAAATGTTTCTATTATTAGCAATAATGAATTTGGTTCTTATTATGTTATTTATGGAAAGTCGAGAATTTACCAAATAGGGAGAGTTTCTCATCGCCCAAGTTTCAATTGGACAGAAACTTGGAATCATGCATCTTGGTTGCACGATGAATGAGAAATTTCATATTTGGAAATTAGACTAATTCATTGACAAAGTGTCAAGTGAAGGACTTGGAGATCGAATACACAAAGTTGCGTGTTGATCAAGTCCACCATAAGAGTAACAAAGATATTCGTAAATATGATTATACTTATAAGATTAAGTGTAATTCGGAATTGATTAAAAAAAGTTTAAATCAATAGCAGAACGAATAAGAAGAATCAAGTAGGCAGAAAGATAAAAGTTTCTCCATTCTAAGAAGAAGGGAGAGAACCTTTTATGCTTTATCATAGGTCTTAATGATTAAGAACCATATCTCAATTGATACTCTAAGTGAGTCTTAGTACAATTGTATGTCTAAGAAGAGGAATCAAGAATTGAAGAAATGGTTAAATCAATAAGTCAATCATACTTCGTTCCAATAACAAGTCTTAAAGTTAAGATTGTGGCAATGAGTGAAAAGTATTAAAGGTTTATAACATTCATAAAATGTGGAAAGTTGTGATGTCTTGAATAAGACAAAGACCAACTTGGACCAATTTATGAAGTGTTTTGATAAAAGCTACACTAACTCTTGAATAATTGTTTGTCAAGAAATGGTTATTGACAAAAGAATCTTATATGTCAAGGAGTCAGTGGGAGTCTTAATGGTCTTGAAAGGTTTCAAGAACAAATCAAATAAACCTTATCAATCATCGCTAGCACACGAGTTGAGGTTTACAACCTATCGTGTTGACAAGATTTTGATTATGTGCTGTTCCAATTGAGTTAATTATGCATGTGAGTCCTATGAGTTCTCATTTTGAATGCATAAAAGGCAAGGCACCTTGATCAATGAAAGGTACATTGATAAGGGAAGGTGAGCTGCTTAACTACTTGGAAGACGTGATGGGCAGCTGTGCTACCATAAGGCAAGAAATCAAGATTAAGAAAGTTCGGTCCATATGAGTTTGAATTTGTCGTAAACTTTGGTTTTAACAAATTCACATGGATAGGAACAAATACACCGCTCAAATCTAAGTGTCATAAGATTTCCTCCTTCATGAAAATGATTGTGAGGAAATGCTTTCACTAAGAAAGATTTTAAGAAGATAGTGATTGTAAAATTGCATTCTCGAATTCAATTATGGTTACGGTATCCCTTTCCATAATTTGAATTGTGAGGTTTGGCAATTAGTCTTAATCGTTTAGACACACATATGAACTATCTAAGGCAAAGGTGTATAAGTTCAAAAAGCATTGATAAAAGATTATCAAAGCACTAAGTATTAGAAACATGAACTTAAGAAATTCAATAAGTATTTTTTTTTCTAGAAGTTAAGATGTTTTGAATACAAGTCGAAGCTAGTGGGAGCATAAGTGTTATGTTTTATAGTAATTATAATGATAGTGGGAGCATAAAAGTTATGATTGTATGATTATTATGGAAAGTATTGCAAGTTGGCAATATTAATTCTAGAAAACAAGAGTCATTCTTTGCAAAGTCGTAAGGATGGAATAGTTGTTTTGCTATAATTAAGGGAGAGAATATTATGCTTCATTTCAAATCTAAAGGATTAGGTTGTGGAATGTTAATAAATTTAGTCAAAGGTATATAGTGTGTTCTTAAAATTTCGATTATGATTACGGCATTCCTCTTCACAATTCGAATTTTGAGAACATAGCAAATAAAACATTATGCGTCGTGTCCCATACGCTTCGGGTATAGGATCGATTGCAAATGTTTTAATGTTTGACCATTCTAAAATTTTCCAAATGTCTAGCGCATTTAGAGGCAAAAAGGGACTAGAATTGGTTTTGACTAAAATAATTAAACAACTATCAAAGGACAATCCAAAGTTCGACGAGGATTGGTCGCTTGTGAGTAGTTGGAAGTATAGTATTGGAAGATATGGAAATGCTCTCATATTGTATGGACCATATCGACATCATTACGAATAGATAAGATTCTATTAAGAATGAGTTGTCATATGGAAAATATGGAAGCGTGTCCATATTGGGAATTGAATATTAAAAAAATCTATGACTAGATTAGAAACTTTTATGCAAAAGGATGTTCAAAGGAATGTACTTTGAGAGAGAGACATCATATCTAAGGAATTGTCTTGTAACAATCTCCGATAGAGTACCTTGTAATATCATTGGCAATAGTCTTTGTGATTTTGGTGCAGTGACATTACGAAAGGTTCGTTGCGTAAAGTGTTAGAATCTAGCATATTCTATAAGTAGCAAGAATTTGATATTCTTACACTTATGAAAAAGGATTTGGAGTTGTAAAATGAGAATGATTGGAAATGTGTTCAATTTGTCTATTTCACAAAAGCAAGAACCATAGATAAACATTGTGTGCATGCTAGGTGCATGGGACAAGTGTAATAATTCAAGTAAGAAGTTGATTACCTGAAACGACAAATAATGAGTAATCAATATGGTGATAAATAAAAGGCGTTTTATTTATACTCAAAGGTTTGAGGCCATATGGGATTAGTATTATTCTTGTGTTTCACATTTGCATGTTTTGACTTCCAGAATAATTGAGTTTATTAAGATTAATAGAATTATTCGAACGGGCCACAGTCGTTCATATGTTGGAAGTAGATATGAATGAAGACTGTCGTGAATTGGAGTGTGGATTGTCTAGAAGAGTATTAGGCATAAGCAAATGTTTGCTGCACCGTTCATGAGTGCTTATGAATATGATTTGAGCATTGGATTAAACTCACGCTCACTTGGATCACTCCATGAATTGTATTACGAGTGATTGGTGAGATGATAACATCTTATATTCTTGAAATCGAGATGTGTGAGTTGTATCTTGCAAATCGGTTGCACATTGATAATATGTAAACGCACCAGTAACTTTGTGTTATAAAACATATTGTTGTGTGTAATTTGGTGGGTGAGTGCAAGCAAGCATTGTATCAAAGTTTATCCGTTCCTTTTATTCAAAGTAGAATAAAAGCGATATCTTTGGGCCCCTCGATGGTTTAGTGATGACAAACGTAAATGCTCGGCCGGGCTCGGGCTAATTTGATTTGTTCAATTAGTCAGTCATCATAAATCAGAAATCGAGATATAGTACAAAGAGAATGATTTGAAATCATATCCAATATGATATCTAGAATGGAGGAATATATGATCCCTTATCTAAGGACACGCGTATCTGATATGATCAGAGTTGACAGTGACTTTGGAAAGCTACGATTGCAGATCAGGATCCGAAGTCATACGCAGAATAGTTGTTAGACTTATCCAAGTGGGAGACTGTTGGATTAGTGTCTAAGTCCATAACTATTTTGGTATGTACTTGACCCAATGGTGCATGGTCCTTTTGGGTTGCCTTCACCAAAGCAACTTGATAGGATGAATTATGGAGAGAAAGGATTAAATATGATTTATTAATGTATTATGGGAATAATATATTAAAGGAGAAATCATATTGTTTAATTAATATTAGTCAATAATTAATTGGTAATTAGTTTTGTGACTAAAAGAGATTAATTAAACTTAAGGGACTGAAATTGTAATTATAAGATAATTGCAATTTGGGCCATGGATTGTCTTAAATCAAGAGGTGGACGAATTCTTATGGGAAGCCGATAAGGAAATCGTCCAAGGGCTTGATTAAAGGAGTCTATGGGTTGCTTAGGGCTTAAGCAACCAAATTAGGGTTTCCTTGTTAGATAACCCTAATAGCCTCACTATATATAGAACCCTTAAGGCTCAAAAACGTGGCTAAGCTTCTTGCTAGGGTTTTCACACGGTTTTGGCAGCCTCCATCCTCTCTCCTCTTCATCCTCTTGCTTATGGTGTTTGTGAACCATTAGAGGAGTGACACTTGTGACTCTAAGCCTTCCAAAGTCAATTCAAGGAGATTTGGGATTGTTATTACTACATAACAATCAAGGTAACATTATAAACCTACTCTCATGTTAATATGATTATTTGAATGCTAGAATTAGGGTTTATAGTCTTGGATAACTTGCATGTTCAATAGAGAAACCTAGATACAAGCATTAGGGTTTGTATGAGCACATAGGATGTCTTATGACCAAAACCCATCAACAGTCTTCCTCAGATATGATCCTACCTGGTTGTTCCTTACTTGATAGATCTTAATGTTGTAACGCCCTGTTCCAGATCGTTTTATAATTCAGGATCGTGACCCAAGGACCAGTTATCATAAGGCTTAGGGCCTTTGGGAAAGAGACTTAGTTCCCTTTTGAGTGTGGGTAATGTAGTTTAAATAATTTGGGAGTTCGGTTTGTGTTTTGGAGACCAAGGGTGGATTAGTAAATTGGCAGTTCAGTCCTTTTATGAATTTTGGATTTAGTTCGTAAAGTTTTATGGCAAGGGGGAGTTGATATAAGTGTAGAGCTTCTTATCACCTTTCCGTGGATATAAAGATCGTCGAAATCAGAGTTGAAACGAAGAAGTTATGGTTGTTCGAAGTTAGAAAGGATTTGGGGGAAAAAGTGATCTCACGACATGAGCAGTTGGAGCTCATGACGTGAGAAGCGATTAAATGGAAATGCTAATTTAAACTGTGCTCACGATGTGAGCATTAAGGGCTCATGACATGAGAACTGTGCAACCCAAGCCCATGAGTTTTTAGGGTTTTCAACATATATAAAGTTTGGTTTTGTTTTTTTGGGGCATTTTATGATCCTCCATCATATCTAGATCATCTTGAGAGAAACCCTAGCCCCTGTTTCACCATTTTGAGCCTCCCCTCTCCTCTTCCATTCATTTATGAATATTTTGTTGCTTTGAAGAAGAAGAAGATGTTCTTGGTGCTTAGATCTAGTAATCAAGTTCCCTCACCACCTTAAAGATCTTACCTTGGACCATGGTAAGTCCTCAAGTTCCAACGTTTATGTGTTATTCTTCTAAGATATAGACTTTTATGCTTTTTTTCTTCATGTTGGAGGTGGTTTGAGTGGTTGGATTCCATAAAGTTGGCAACTTTATGGATCCATGAGGTCCTTTGAGGTTTGGTGTGTTAGATCTATGGTTTGGTTGATTTTTGGTCCCATGAATGAGATTTGGATCTCATTTTCACCCTTTTTGTCCTAATTAAGTTCAAGACATGCATTGTACATGCATGTCCATAAATCAATGATTTTTATGTTGATTTTGATGTATGAAATCCCTTTGGAAAGTTGGAATGGATGAATTATTGGATTAAGGACTTAAGACATTAGGAGTTAGCATCAGACATGGCTCATGACATGACACAAGGAGTGTCATGACGTGAGAGTGGTTTTTACATGATTGTTTCGATGGACTGAGCTCACGACATGACTAAGGAAGGTTCACATGGTAACGTCTGAAGAGTGGGTTATCCGAGACCGAGTTGACTGAGTTGAATCGAGTTGAGCTGAAATTTGGCCGAGTGCGTTCTCATGACGTGACCAAGGACTGGTCACCACGTGAGGGTCAACCGATGGAAATGTTGACTGTTGACTTTAACCGTTGACTTTGAGTGTTGACTTTTAGTGGAATTGACTTTTGGTTAAATTGCTAGTTTTAGAATGTGGACTAAGGGTTTACCTTGCATAGTTTGTTAGGAGGTGTATGGCACTCGTTTGTTGGCTGTGTGATCTGTTAGTTGTGGATTTTGTCGGCGAGGCGAGTTTTTCTCACTATATCCATGGTTCGAAGGCACCAATACCAACCCATTACGTGTTATGTGGAATGATAGTTGTCTCTGTGATGCTTGCATGAAAGACCAGGATCTGGCCCTTGGCAATTGTATGTAAGACCATGGGAGTAGCCCATGGAATTTGTATGTAGTATTTGGGGGACTCACTAAGTTTTGTGCTTACAGTTTTATGGTTATGTTTTCAGGTACTTCCGGTTCAAAAGGAAAGGGCTCGGCTTGATCGCAACGCATCCTCCCATGTTTCCATCTTATGATAATTTTGGGATTGTACTCTGATAACAGTTTTCTTATGAAATACTTTTGAATAATTAGAAAAAAAAGATAATGGATGTTTAGCTAAAAGATAACTAGTGTTTTGATCGAATTAAAAATGAAATTTTTACATCATAATTTTTGGGATGTTACAAATGTAGACATAGGGATTATTGAGGAATCTAGGCTACAATAGTCGCCATGATTATGAAACTAGACTAAGGCTTAGTGCTTTATACGTCTAGGTATCTTTGGAAGTGCGAAGCGAAGCGCTGCCGAAATCTCCAATCACCCATTTTATCAAGTGAGTGCATAACCCTTTTCATGAACACGATTTAATACAAGTATTAGTTGAAGTCTTAAATATTTTTTGGAAGTTGTACGTGAATTATATGCTTATTACCATGATTATATGTTTATATATATCTTTAGTGCATATATATTCCATACATTGTGTTAGGTATTATTATTCGTTTGTTTTCTCAACAATGCTACTTCTAATATTATTATATAGTATTATCTATTTATCCTAACATAAAATAGAACCATATCTGGTTCACACATAGCACAACATATATATATATATATATATATATATATATATATATATATATATATATATATATATATATATATATATATATATATATATATTGTGAAGTTAAAAGTTTCAATATTGGCCTTCTCACGATGTGAGGAATGCTTGCTCACGTAGTGAGGAATGATTTGGACCCATGCATCATTTTAAGGCTCACGACATGAGCAGTCTAATGCTCACGACGTGCGGGCGGCTGATGATCAAAACTCTAAGTTTTTGGTATTTAAGGGAATAAAAGGGCTAGGGTTACTCACCCTCAGACTCTCTCACTCTCTAAACCTCTAGAAACCCTGATCTTATTCATCCTTAAGATCCTTTTTCATTTTGGTGCATTTCTAGCTTGAAGAAGAAGAAATAAGTACTCTAGTGGTGGTGTGGGAAAATTATCATCATCATAACCATCTTTTCCTACTTTTGGACCTTGATAAGTATCAAAGGATCAAACTTTATTGGTTATCATGGATAGATCTTGAGTTTTGTCCATCTTATTTATGCTATTGCAATCTTGAGTGGAGTAAATCCATAAAGTTGGCAACTTTATGGATTCTAAGAGTCCCTATATCATAATATTGTTCAGATCTGAAAGTTGGTATGAATTTGAGGCATGCGTGAAAGATTGAAGCTCATTTGTTCACTTTTGACCTAGAAATTTGATGATCATGTTTGGTGCATGAATGACCATAGAGGAAACATTTTTATGGACCTTAGGGACTCCCTTTAAGTTCTGGATGAAGTAGACTCAATGACTTAATGAAATAAGGACTTAAAATTGTGACCCTTAGCCTCAGACAGCGCTCACGGCGTGAGATGTAAGATCGCACGATGTAAGATTCGGATCATCCCCGTCTTCTGTTAGAATCCTTGGGGCTCACGTCATGAAGCCAGTTCATGTGATTTCTTTGACTGAGTTGAATAGATTGGGTCGATTTGAGTGTACGATCAGTCGGAGCCAGTAAGTAGACCCCAAATAACCACACCGTTATTTGAGGTTGTGATACGTTAGAACAACATGCTAGTGATAGGTTACAGATCTTCAGGAATTGCATGATAGAATTTCCTGATTATATGATTCCTGGTAGCCTAGGGTTTCTTTCTTATATGGAATTGACATCATAACTATTGTTGCTTAGTCTATGCATCATAGTTGTACATAACTAAGATTCTGTAGCCTGAGAATGTTTGGTTTAGCCTTATTTCGTGTTCTTGTTTGATGAAGGGCTTAGGGTAGAATCAAGTATTCGACTATATATAGGATCCAATGTTATGCATGATTAGAATACACGAGTGCTGCAGGGTTAGTGGAAATTTCTTGGATAAGTTGTATGGGGTCAGCCGACCAGTTGAAAAATGTTTAGCCTTCTTCTAGGAAGTGAGGATAGAGTGTATGCGTATTCTAGTGAGTATTGTTAGGGTTTTTGTGATGATCCTCTGAGACAAATACGGGTAGGTGTGGAAGGTAATATGAGCTCATACTATTGGAACCACAAGACCCGTACACGTAGCAGGGAAGTAATAACCCCTAGAGTTTTGTTAGGAATTGGTCCGCATGGTGTATATGTATTTTATATGATATCTCATTGGTTTATTTTTAGTATGGAGCTTACGAGACGATTTGAGGCTGGATCCAGATTAGGATCAGGAGCAGGTTGCTAGAATGGGCCAACATTGACTAAGGATCAGTTTAGGGAGATCATTGAGGATGAGGTTGTTTCCCTCTTCCGGGCGCAGTTACCAGAGATGTTTGTGTCTATTAAGACCTCTTTGGTGGAGTACTTTGATGAGTGATACACTGAACTTTCTAAGACTGTTGCTGCTGCAGTCACCACAGTTGTTGCTGTTGCTGGGATTGGTGCTGGGAGAGCCTTCCAGTACCGAGACTTCGACAATATGAAGCCCTCGATATTTGATGGAGTTCAGGATCCGATCATAGCCATGTAGTGTCTGTCTGACGTCTAGGGATGTTTCTTCACTTGCTCTTGGCCAGCTGACCAAGAGCGCTCTGAACCTTCTTCGGTCCGGAGCGAAGGATTGGTGGAGACTTGTTACTAGCTCGTATTCTACTGAACAAAGGATTGTTGTGTCTTGGGAGCAATTCTATGAGATGTTCCGTTCTAGATATGCTCCTCTTGTGGAATGAGAGAGGTTGGCCCATGAGTACTTGGATTTGAGATAAGGGACTGAGTCGGTGACGAAGATCACTAAGATGTTTATAGAGAGAGCCATGTTTTGCCCTGAGTTTGCTGCTTCTGAGCAAGCTCAGATGACCAAGTACTTGAGCATGCTCAAGACGGACATTTGACAGTTTGTATCCACATAAGGCTATGGTTCATTGGTTTTGTTGAAAGAGGCCGCTAAGTGGCGGGAGATCGAGATGGAGCTCCAAACGAGGGATTAGAGACATGCCCCGACGCAGTCACAACCTGTGTTGAAGCGGTTCAAGGTCGTTGATGGTAGATATGGGAGTCATAGGGGCCGCAATTGCGGGAAGTGCGACAAGGTTCATGATGGAGCTTGTTGACCTTCTTAGGGATGCCACAAAATGTGGGAAGCAGTGCCACATTGCGAGGGACTGCCGACAGTAGCCACAGTATCAGACATCTGGATTTGCTAGCATTGTGATCAGTTGGGCCACATGAAGGCCCAATGCCCATTGCTTGCTGCTAAGCTGGCGTAGGCTCCCGCATCATCTACTCTGAGGATGATGAATGGGATTCAGGGTAGGGCGGAGCCCATAAGGGCTCGAGGTTGCGCTTTTTAGCTCATGGTAGGGCAGAGCCCTACTCTAACATGCAATTCATATATTTGATATAATAATCCTAACACATGGGTATGGGTATTTTGGGAACCACTTACTTGAGCTCGACTGATTGCACGCATCATACCCCCTTTCTACTTGGTAAAAATCAATTCCCCAGTTAGTGTGTTGACACACACTCGAAAGTGTGATCGAGCCCTTTAAACCAAGGCTCTGATACCAACTTGTAACGACCCAAAAATAGTGATAATTTTTTTTTGTTTAAAAACCACTAGTTCCATACATCAAATGTCTCAAAGTCAATCACCATACATAATGTTAAAATATCAAAGTACAAATAGCCAAACATATGGAATCATGAGGGGCATGATGTGCCATCATGTCGGGGTCTTCCTTTTCGTACCAGAAGTACCTAAAACCATAAACATAAACTGTAAGCACAAAGCTTAATGAGTTCCCAAAAGCACCACATACCAAACATACAACTAGGCCTATCCCTAGGGTATATTCCAACCCAAATACAATCATGGGCCTAGCCGTGTGGCCCAATTGTGGGGTCTTTTTTAACCCATTACATACTCATGAGACCAACCCTGGGGTTTATTTTCAACCCAATCATACAATAATGGGCCCAACCTTGGGGCCCATTCATGGGGTTTATTTCAACTCAATCATACAAACATGCAAGAGTTACAAAGACAGCTAGCATCCCACATACACAACTAGGGATGTTATCCGGACCGAACTGACCCGGACCTGAATAACCTGATAACCAAATAAGGGTAATTGCATGACCCGAAAACTAAACCGATTAACCAATATGGGTTCGGTTCAGTTATTAATCAGTTCAGTTCGGTTATTAGCCGAATAAAATGTATAAGATGATTAAGGACCTAATATAACCGAAAAAAACCGTATTAGGATTCTCTAACCCGAATAATAGAATAACAATGTACTTTTATACATCAACGTTAAACATTCAAAGACTAACATAACACAATAACACATTGAAAGAATAACATTTACATAGTAGATTAACATAGTGAGAATTAATTTCTTATTTGAGTTTATTGAGTTGGCGCCTAATTTTTTATGACTAGATAAAGTAAGAATTCATGAATCCTTAGAGACAATAGGAATGATCGATTTTTGAAAGTCTGAAACAAAAGGAAGGATCGACATAAGTGATTCCGAGTTTGGAAATAGTTGAGAAGATTGGTTGATTTTGAAACTACGAGAACGAGTGTAGGGTCTTTTTGTTGCTGTGAATGACAAGGACAGAAGTGTGAATTGTGATTTTGATTTCTGTCGATAAGAGAAAGTGGACGAGGAATGCTTATTCAGGTCGGGTATTGAGAACCGAATAAGTTCTTATTTGGGTAACCCGAACTGAATAACCCGATAACCGAATAAGCATAAGATGGATACCCAAAACCCAAATCGAATTTCTTATTCGGGCCTAATTCGGTTCAGTTTGGTTTGGGTTTCGGTTCGGTTCAGGTTTCCGGGCCAAATTCTCATCCCTATACACAACTTAGTGGGCAAACATTGGTGCCTTCTACCTATAAGTACAATGAGAAGACTCACCTCTCAGAAAATGCTCAACCGATACAAATCTCACTGACAGAATACTACTACTACACACTACCTATTCAATCATACCAGATAAATCCTTAGCTCTTCTTTCACTAGGGATTTTACCAAGACTCAAATCTGGTCAAAAGTCAATGGTCAAAGTTAATGGTCAAAGTTGACTCGCCACTTTGTGGCCATCAAAAGACAAAACAGACGTGTTTTCCCCAGTCGCCATGTCGTGGTGATCTTAGCCACACCGTGGGAACGGGGTTTTTAGCAGCTTAATGGATTAAGCTGCTTTCTTCGATCCTAAGGGCTACAAATTCTAGATCTGGTTTGAAACAAAGTGTAGAAGGATAAGGTTTCAACTTCACCCATTAGGACCACACAAAATGTCAAAATCTCAAACCCTAGATTCAAATGAGCGAAATAAGACATGACTTTGTCCATTAAGCACCTAATTAAAAAAGTTCATAACTCATTTACTCCATAATAGATTCTAATACCAAATTCAACATAAAAGTTGGTGCTTTATAGACATGCATGTCCAATTCATATCTTGAAGCCATAATGAGCCAAAAATGATGGTTTTTTCCATGGAAATATCATGCATAAATCAAAACCCCTCAAGAATCCAGATCCAACCCAAAAATTATGTCAAAAGTCCTAGAGATTCATAAAGTTGCAAACTTTATGAGATCCTAACACTGTAACTCACATGAACATGAAGATTTAAGGACAAAACATAAGATCTATCAACCTAGCAAGATAAAAATTGAGTCTTAGACACTTACAAAGGTCCAAGAGATTGCCAACACAAAGATGAGGACTAGCTTGTTGAATCCTAGCTCACTTCTTCTTTTTTCTTCCTTTAAAGGCTTCAAAGAACACCAAAAAGACTCAAAATAAGAGTGGAGGGGGGGGGGGGGATTTAGGGTTCCTCAAATTGATGGAGGATGAGGGTGAGCAAAACCTAGCTTCCTCATTCCTTTAAATAGGGAGCAAAAAAAATAGGGTTTCTCATTTGCCAACTGCCATGACGTGGCCTATACTGCCATGTCGTGGCGGCTTAAATGAAATACACAACCTGAACTTGACTCGCCACATCGTGACACCTCCCCACCACGTCGTGGCAAACCTTAAAATGCCCAAATTTTCAAAATATAAAATACCTCAAGATCCAGGTGTTACAAATGAAGGAATTCCTAACTCCTGAAGGATGTCAATGCTTACACAATCATAAATGAGTCATGACCCTTCAGCTAGAGATGATTTCTACCATCATAAAGCTCTTGTTCTATAACAATCTAATGATCATTTACTTAATCATAGAAAAAGACTAACAATTACTCATCAAATACTTAGCTCGTGAATAAAGGTATTGTGCAAACATAAGAATGAAGAATTAGGAATCATAAACATGAGCTAAATAACAAATATACTTGGATCCTTTAAAATTCACAAATATTAAGGGGTTTTAGCCAAAGTCAACCAAAATAAAGTACCTAGCCACTCATGGCAACAAGACAATGATCACAAAGGTGTTTAAACATCAAAGATTTAGCAAATACTAGAAGAATGATGTCACACCCTCGACCGACGGCAGAAACATTTAGGGTAGCGACGTAATCGTTGGATCAAAATTAACAAACGCATAATGAATTGTACAAAAACTTAAACATTATTACATACTTCCATAAATCTGCGTACAAAGGTTACATCATTTGGAACAAAACAAGTTCGACAAAACATAATTCAAAATAACATAAAGTCTTGAACAGATAGACCAACCATAAAAACAAGGAAAGGGGGTTTCCATGATACACATGACATATACTCTAACTTCTAAGTTCCTAATAACACATTTGTTTAAAATATGTCAACAAGAATTGTTGGTGAGTTCCACAAGTTTTGGTTGTGTATATTTTTATAATAAAAAATATATTTTATAAAAATACATTTGAATATCAATTTATATAAAATAAAAGTACTTTGTCGATTAAAAAGTATATTAGTAAACCATTACACACGTGTAATCTAATACAAGTAAAACATTTGTTTATGTAAATAACTTAGTAAATACAAGTTTATAAACAATAAAAAGGCGTATTGTAATATTTATTAAGTGTTATTTTACTTAATTCATTAACCGATACTTTAGAGCAAAATGTTCCCACTTCATATAGTCCAATTTAAATTCGTATGAGTATCCAAACTACGTATAAATACTATTTCAATTCTATACGTGTACTTTTATGTAAACTTTGTGTCTATAATGGGCCTATAACCAAACTATGGACGCACAAACCTATGAAAAAAAACACTGCAAAGGAGGTGTGTTGAGAGCATCACCGACGCTTCGTCGACGTCGTGAAATAATAAGAGACTGAACATTAACGCTCATTTTGAATCATGAGACATAGGTTGTAGCTAGCAACTACAAGTATGGTAATCAACCCGTATAGATCTATACAAAAGTTCCTCGTTCCTTACGGATTAAAAGCTATAACACAAAGGGTTTTATTAATTTTTGTGTTCTTAGTTGATGAAGAGTCCATCTCATATAGGGAATCCTAGCTCAATAAATCTAACAGTGAGTAAGTGAATTTAAGTCCTAAACTTTGGTTAAAAAAACTTATTAGACTAGTATTTGTTCAAATCTTTCCAAAAGTGGTAATCCGAGTCTTAAAACCTAGGTTATAAAGTTTACCAGACTTGTCGTTTATAATTTATATAAAATTTTTGTTGGTAGTCCCCTCTTAGAGGGACACTACCTATACATATGATATACAACATGCAACCTATGAATGCATTGAACTTTTTTTTTTTTTTTTTTTTTTGAGAAGCATAACAATTAGTTGTACATACACTATAAATTTTAACTAAACAATTAAAATTTGAATCAAAACTATTTTACCACTCATCGAATAAGCATAAAACATAGTTGGAAATGATCCATAACATCGGTTTTAATGTTCGTGTAAGTAATGAGAGTTTATCCATCCAAGGTAAACAGATATGTTGGTAAAGCTTTCTTCATGTTCACTGTCTAAGAAACTTATTTTTAGAATTATGGATGATCCAAAGTAAGTGGCTAACTAAATAGAATACCATTTTATATACAGACGAAATATCTTGTTTTTAGGGGTCCAGAATACTTCGGAATGTCAGTTCTATGTACGGTATTGACTACTGTACTCCGAAATTAACTTTGTCAGCTTGAAATGTACAATGTCAGATTTTGCAATTGAAACACCGTCTACCACCGTCTACTCCAAAATAAATACTACCTCACCAAAATTCTAAATTTCGGAGATAGTAGTTATTTTTCAAATAAAAAAATAACAGGTAATTATTATTATTAAAATAATCTTGAGTTAGATTCCTTAATTTTCCTAAAAAACATACTTATCATTGTAAATAAATACTCCGAAACAAATCCCAAACCGATCAAAGCACATAGGCTATTTCAATAATTTGCTCTTGTATTTATAATATATCGGTTTAGAAAAAAATAAAATAAAAAAGTGCATCATCTGATGTAAATACAGTGGGCCATATTACTTATTTCAATAATTTATTAGCAACAGTTTGGAGGGGAAGTCAAGCAACCTCATTGCCCTTCGTTCAAGAAACCCCTTGATGTTGATATCAATGCATTGCACCCTCTCACACTTATCTCAAACAATCAATACAACAATACATATATATGTTCACCGTTATTTTTAACGTTGGATTTTTAACTTTTTCTACTTATGATGATATTTATTTTTCATAAAAGTAATTGATAGTTTAATTTACACCTCATCTTATGCAAACTTTTATATAACTTAGGCTTCATTGTTTGTAGTCTTATCAGTCGTCCTTTAGATTCTTTTGGAATCATAAGTCGGCTTTCACATAGAAGATATATATATATTTTTTTTGGAAAGAGAACTTCCCTAACGAGGGTTTCCGGGCCAGCTTTCCCGCACCGATTAATCCCCCGCTGCAAACATAAAGCTTTGCCTCATGCCCTGGAGTCACTGCAGGCGAACCTCCATGGCCACAAGGGCTTAGTGGTGCCAGGATTTGAACATGGGTCAATAGGTTATCCACCATATCTTCCACATGCCTTACCAAGTCACCACAACCCAAGTGGTTCACATAGAAGATATTAAAGTTTTGCGTTTGAGCATATCATCACGTATAGGATACTGGATACCGATAATAATATATGCTCATATACATGCACATTATATTTCATTTCTTGAGGTTTATTTTCTAAAACCATGTTCACATAATCACATTAACGAAGATATAGTATAAAATATAAAACAACGATAAAACCGGTATACAAAACATTAAGAAATTGATGATAAATGGATAGTAAGAAGCTACA
This sequence comes from Lactuca sativa, assembly GCF_002870075.4. Lineage (NCBI taxonomy): Eukaryota > Viridiplantae > Streptophyta > Magnoliopsida > Asterales > Asteraceae > Lactuca > Lactuca sativa. The sequence goes on along the minus strand of NC_056630.2, from coordinate 28,541,078 downwards.
ACATGGTTATGAAATTAACGATGAAGAAAATCGTAAGTTACATAAATTCGCTTCCTGTGTTTCATACTCGATCAATTTCGAGCATTAGCAACACCTAAGCAAAAAATGTAAAATTGCACATATTGTTTGTTGTGTGGGCTTGGGCTTACATTAGCTCATATATGGACCAACGTGTTACATTACACTATTACATATACCAGTATGGGCCGATTGTTAGCATGTCCATACTTTTAAAATTTTGAAAATATTTATTATTGGTTGTTTTTTATAAAGCATTTACAATTTGAATAAGCATTTATAAATCTTTTTATCACTAAAACGTAGAGATGTTTTTGAAAATATCACTCCAAACACTTAATAAACTTCAAAATTTAATTTTTCTTTTATTCTTTATACATTTTGGCTCTTAAATTCAATAATAGTTTATTTTACACCTTTTATATATATATATATATATATATATATATATATATATATATATATATATATATATATATATATATATATATAAAGAGAGAAGCATGTTCAAATGAGAACAACTACTAATTCGAGAACAAATTTCATCCGTACATTTATGAGATGAAAAAAGCGTGTGCATTTAAATTTTAATAGGGTGAGGGGCTTATGTGTAATTTAACTCATAATGATAGCCGGTGCTTTGGTTTTTCATGCACAAAACCATTGACACCTCGATCCAGTCCTTTCCTCCGCCCAACACCGCCTCCTCCCGCTATGCCTCTCCGCCTGTGACACCACCTTGTGCATTTCTTCTTCCTACGCTCTTTCATTTATTCTCGATACTTTTTCTAGTAATCCTATGCTCAAACTCAACAATCTGATCGTTGCAAAGGTACAATCATTACTCTCTCTCTCTCTCTCTCATTAGATCGACCAAATTAGAATTAAGCTTAATTATCAGGTATTTGGATTGATTAGGAGCTCATGATATTGTATTTTGATACTATTGGTTCATATTCATATCTTATGCTACACGTCTTTTGATGTGATTTAGCATCTTGTTCTTAGTTGATACCAAATCGAAATGATAAACCTCATATTAAAATAACAATAATTAGTATTTACATTTCTCGTTCTTGCGTCTATTCATCTAGATGTCGGCCTAGCGGCCTTATTCGACGGCTCATGATTCATGTAGGTTTGAGCCCCAAATTTTGTAATTTGGTTTTCTTTTAATTGGTTTCTTAGTTATTTGATCTTTTTGTAGCTTTGCATATCCTTTTTAGAGACAACGGAAGAAAGACAAATGTGGTCAATGCATATTGTGGAGTTGCAAATCCTAATGGCACTTGACAGTTTATATATAGATATTAGAGCAAATGGGACCAGGTAGTGATTTTAGGGATCAAAAACCCAGCAACACATGCAAACTGCTAACAAGAAGAACTAGACTATTGATTTGAAACATAATCTAGGGTTAGAAATTAGGATGTTTGTGTTGTTAATGTCTAACCAACTAACCATGATTCTTGAAAGCCACTAGTTAAATAATTATGTTATTGTCGATAATACTTTTTCCATTTACTCGATTGTACTTGGTAAAATTTCTGCTTGGATCTATTTCAACAAAATTGGCAAGTTCTTCATATTGAAGTTGATGAATATGTACTATATAGACCAATATTATACAGATACAAATGACGTTCTCCTTATAAAAACTAAATCATGTTACCTAACATTCCAGTCTTTTTTATTAACCCTTAACAATGAAATCACAAGATGTCAATCTTACAAGCACAAGTCATGCAATCAACTTAAACACATACAAATGCATTTTTGCAAGTTCTTGTTAGGTTTGTTATAACTTATAAGAGTAATATATAAATGTCTGATGTCTTTGAAATTGTAATTTTGAATGCTAAGGACACAACTAACACACACACACACACACACACACATATATATATATATATATATATATATATATATATATATATATATATATATATATATATATATATATATATATATATATATATATATACTAGCCGGGTCCCGCGCAAAGCAGCGGGCGGCAAATAATTTTTTCAGTTAGTTCCTTTTCAGCAGACAATAACTCTTTTCACTTTATTGATTAATGCATTTTATGAAAAATGTCAAATCAAAAATAAGACACAATATATTGGCAAGTATTGCTAAGCACTTATTTTCCACATATAATGTATTCATCATTTTTGTGTACATTAGATAGGTTTTTTCATTGTGTCGAAAATAAAACATTTCTAATTCAATATAACATATTAAAAAAAACATTTTCTACATTGGTGTAAAAAAAAGTCATTGGGTACAAGGGTGCATATTTATAAACACATGTCTCTAAATGTTTTTATATAACTAAGACATAATAAGAAAGTGTATAATTTTCAAATCTTATAATGTTCACATAATTCATTAAAGTTATTATTTTAGATGACAATTTCAAAATGCTATAAATAAAATTTAAAGCCAATAAATGAACATGAGTGTCACTGAGCATAATTTCATCGACACTAACATGAGTGATTAGCAATACTTGCCAATATATTGTGTCTTTAGAGTTAAAACCATTTTGCGTTCACTTCGAGAAATGAATATTAAATGACATCTATTTTTCAAGAGCATTACCATACTATATTAAGGGGGTGTTTGGCTAATCTTTTTTAAAACAACTTATTAGGTTCCACATCACTACAAGTTAAAAAAGTGTTTGGATTAAAATAACTTATTCCGGTGGGGAACCTCTAATACGTCATTTTTTCATAAGTTACCCTACACTTACTTATTAACTTATAAGCTAATAAACTAATAAGCAATAAGCTTTTTTGTCAAACACCCCCTAAATGGTTATTACTTCCATTTATACATACCCAAACCACTTGTACTGTTTTTCATCCTCTTTTTTTTTTTTTTTTTTTTTTTTTTTTTTTCGTTTTCCTTAATTCCTTTATTAATTTAATGTCCTACTAAGTAAAATGCTAAAATATATAAATAATAGTTTATAAAAATAAATCTTTAGAATATCAGGTGTTGTGATTCAAAAGTCGATAAATAGGCCTTTGAGAAGGCCAAAATACTCAGGTGTCAACTTGTTCATTGTGATTTTAAACCAAGTTTGGTCACAAATTAAAATATTTTTAACGATGGTATGTAATTCAAGGATTCATATTGATTTAGGTTCTCGAAACCTTAAAATATTGAACAACATCTATATAGAACCTTATAATAAGGACAATAATCATCGTAATCAGGAAGTCCATGTGATGAAACTTGATATTATCAGGACCAATGATGAAAAATGTTTCATTTTTAGACTAAACAAGATGAAAAATATACAAACTACCTTAATCATGTCAAATCTAGTGTTTAACCGTTCTTTATTGCTAAAGTAAGATGCCAAAATATACAAACTAATGATAATACAATGCTCTAACTGACCCTCTTGGTTGAGTTCTTTGAACCTGTAAAGCCAACACATTAAAGAAACATAGTAAAAACTTTTTTAGGAACAAACCTGATATAATAAAGCCTTCACCCAATATATTTATAAGATAAAAATACAAAAAGTTAAAAAATGATGAAATCAATTACAAGTAAGGATTAAAATAAAAATCTGTTAAGAATGAGCCATCTGCAGGAGGGATATTTGAATCAACATGTATTTTCTGATGATTTCAAATTTTGAATTATCCTAAATTTAGGGAAGAAGATAGAATTTGTTGAGAAATATAAAGATTTAAAACACAAGTTAAAATTTAATATTATTTTATTGATGACTACTTGTACTATTAGCTTAATGATTTGAACGTCTTAAAAAAAATAATATTATTATATTCAATCTATTTTTAGAAATAGTGAGATTTCTTTTATAAGATAGTAAAGATATATATATATATATATATATATATATATATATATATATATATATGTGTGTGTGTGTGTGTGTGTGTGTGTGCCTGCGTAAAGCAGCGGCGAAAAATAGTTATTTTGGCGAATAGTTTTCTTACGGGAAAATAATTATTAGTTTTTTTACTATTAGTTATTATGTAATAGAAAAAAATACCACTTTTAATTAAAATATTTATGTTTAGAACTTATATTTATATTGTATGTTTATACATTTGATGTAAATTAATTATTATCTTATTTAGTTTAAGAAATGTAAATTAACTTATATTGATTAGTTTAATATTTTAAAATTGTTATTTTGCTCATAATTAATTTTTTAAAAATCTTCCTTAATTCAAGTCTTCAAATTTGTGGTAAGTATTAATAGTTTTGTTATGCATAATTTATTTGTACAAAAAACTTTGTATCTTGTACCTCTTAAAATTCAAGATATGACTAATATGCTTTCTATATAATATAAGATATATATATATATATATATATATATATATATATATATATATATATATATATATATATATATATATATATATATATATAGACAGACACACACACGATAAGCTAGGATTCAGAAAACTAAAAGACCAAAATCCCCCCCCCCCCCCCCCCCCCCCCCCAGGTCCGACTAAGGGCATGTTTGGTTCATGGAATCCAATGGAATTGGAATTCGAGATTCCATTACATACATCGCATGTTTGGTTGTCGAATGTATGAAGTTCAATTCCATTGGAATTGTTTTAGATTCTAACCATGAGGGTGGAGGAAAGAATTGATCAATTTCATTCTTTTTTATTTGTTACAAGACTAAAATAACCTCAATTTTGATTCCGTCGTATTCAGATTTTTTTTATCAAATTAAATGAAACTACAAGTTCAATTGTCATCGTACAATGAGTGAGATGACAAACGGGCAACAAGCTGTGGTGCTAAGCCTTTTTGAATGGTAAAACTAATTCTTTTAAAGACTACATCCGAAGATCTAGGGGATATAACATTACTATGCATGATTCGTTGTACTCTTTTAAGAAGCTCTACCGCATCCGGTGCGAGGAAACCAAACGTATCAAATGCAAATGGTATGAACATCTTGTTGACGACGATGATGGAGAATATACATATTATGTATATTCTCAAACAAATACGGGAGGTGTATATGCTGCTAACCAAAAACTAAAATGATGTTGTGGACCCCCATTAAAATTATTATCAGGATTTTTATCATTTTTTTATTATTTTTTAACCAAAATTCTGCTTGCTTTTAACTTTTGATGAGTTGTATCATTATCATCCTTTTTTTTGTTATTCAGGAAAACTATCAACAACCAGATAGGTCGTCTTATGGCGCAGAATTCCTTCCAGAAATTAATGGTTTTAGCCCTCATATGTCAAAAATGTATTTAATGTAACGACCCATTTTTACAAAGAAAATTTTTCATTTTTGATTAATCAAAACCAAGTGCATAAACCATGGGTTCTCAAACATTTGTTTTCAAATCAACATTTATTACATCATTGTTTCCCTTTTTAAAACATCAGAGGGTCCTAAACACCAAAAGAAAAGAGATAGAGTGCACGCCATGTCATCACGCCTTGCCCTTGCCATTAGGCTCAGAAGTATCTAAAGTAAATCAACAATCTATAAGCGAATGCTTAGTGAGTTTCCCAGAGCATACCACACACAATCACATACACACAACGCGATAGCTAATAGAGCTACACACATACCACAGAAAGCAAGCAATACGATCCAGCAAAAGTGTCATGGGTTACCCGCATGGTCCTTACCTAGGACTGCCATGGGCTACCCCAATGGCCTTACGTCCAATGCCTTGGGCTACCCTGTTGGGTTTTGAGCATTCTAACACTCCTAAGTGTACATGCAACCCTAAATACCTTGGATATATGTTTTCTCTATTATACATGCAAATAAGAACATCCAAGGTATAATCCTAATCTAGCATACAAAACAATGAGTGTAACAAGATAGAATACATACCTCTTTGATGTAGAAAGTCTTCATGAAGCTTGAGTGCCTAGCCCCAATAGTGTGGAAGCCTCAAATGGAATCGCAATGCACCAAAACACTTAGAATAACTTGAGAGAATTCTACACTCATGAAATCGGCTAGCCCTTTTACACCACACACTAGTGGCCAATTTTGGTCAAGAATAAGAAGCTTATATAGTTAGGGTTACACCATGTAAACCCTAATTGACATGGCCTTTCATTTCCATGATCCATGGGTACAAATACACCATGGAGCATCCATGGACCATCCTATGGGTTTTAGCCCAACTTGATTATCCATGGAGCATTAGCCCACTATACAAGTATGGATGATTTACACAATCAACCCATATATTTAATTAGTCTTCTTTTGATCACTTAATTAATCCTAGATTAATTCTTGATCAATACTAATTAAATAATCTTATTATTCTTATTATTAATATACTAGAACTTATAATATATTAATAACCATAAGTGTCTTATTTCTCTCATTATAGTCTATCCAAGTGCATGATGGTATGCAACCCAAATGGACCATGCCGGGTCGGGTCAAGTCTTACCAATTATAGTTATGGACTTAGACATTAATCCAACAGTCTCCCACTTGGATAAGTCTAAAACTATTATTGCGTATGACTTCAGGAACCAACTGGCAATCGTAGCTCTCAAAAGCTTCTGTCGAACTCTGACCTTGTAGATAAACTCTGACCTTTGTCAATGACTTGTCCATTAGATAAGGGATCATATATTCCTCCATTCTAGATATCATATGGACTGAGACATGGATTATAATCATTCTGTCTGTCCATTTTTGTTTCCCGATTTCCGATTTATGACGACTGACTAATTGAACAAATCAAATCAGTCCTGGCCCGGCCGAGCACTTCCATTTGTCATCATCAAATCATCGAGGGGCCCACAGATATCGCTTTTATCCCGAAGGTAAAAGGAACGGATAAACTTCGACTCATATGGCTTGTTCTACTACTTGTTGAATCATACACAAAGGCACGTTTTATAGCACCGAGTTACCAAATGCGTTTTCGTGCAATCAATGTACAACCAACTCATAGTAACAACTCATATCTCTAGGTTTGAAGAATATAAGATATTATCGTCTCATGATCACTCGTGATTAAAATCCATGAAGTGATTCCAATGAGCGCGGGTTGAATCCAATACTCAGAACTTATGAGCACTCATGAGTGTTGTAGCCCTTTGTCCAACACCTTAGACCTCTACAAGCCAGCTCATGACAGTCTTAATTCATATCTACTTCCAACATATGACCGACAGTGGATGGTTTGAATAACTTAGTCATTCCGGAAGAATAACCCAGTTTATTCGGGAAGTCAAAACATGCAAAATGAAACACAATAATAATTGAATCCAATATGGTATCAACACTTTGAACATAAATAAAACACCTTTTATTTATCACCATATGATTACACATTATTCATTGTATACTGTTTCAACTATCAACTTTATTCTTGAATTTAAAACAATAGTTGTCCCATGCTCCAAGCATGTACACTATGTTTTCTTAAACACTAGTCATGCCATACACCAAGTATGCATACTATGTTTGTCTATGATCTTTACTTTGTGAACTAGATCAATTGAACATAACTTCAATGATTCTTTTTTCACACTCCCAAATCCTTACCGCAAATGTAAGAATTCCAAATTCATGCCATTTACTGTAATCTGTTAGATTCTAAACTTATATGCATTGATCCTCTTGTAACGATTATGCACAAACTCACAAAGACTTGGCAACAATCATTACAGAGAATTCCAAAGGAGATCAACTCCTTGGAAACATCCTTCTTGCATTAAGTTTCCTTAATCTTACACAGATTGAAATTTCTAACTTTGAAACATTTCCAGATTCCATTTTGACTATCACTTCTGAACAAGAGTTGCCTCCTTACAGATTATGTCAATATGGTCCTTCCATAATTATCACTATACTTCCAACTGTCCTTGAGCAACCAATCTTTGGTAAACCTTAGATTGTTCTCGACAATTGTTTAATCGTTTTAGTCATATCCAGTTCTAAACCTTTTCCCTTCTTAATGCCCCAGGCATTTGGAAAATTTTAGAAAGGATGAATATAGCACATGTAATCGATCCTATATCCGAAGCATATGGGACACGATTCATGATGTCTCACATAAAGACTAAACCAGTCTTTTGCTATAACATTTCAATTTCTATTTTCCAAGTTCTCATAATTTAGATTATGAAAAGGGATGCCGTAATCATAATCGAATTTTAGAACGCAAATAATGGACTCATATACAGAATTTCCTTATATTGAGCCATTCCAACATGAAATTCATATATATATATATATATATATATATATATATATATATATATATATATATATATATATATATATATCCTTGACTAAATGATTAAAACCTCACGATCTAAGCTTATAGATTTGAGATGAAGTATAATTTCCTCTCCCTTAATTATAGCAAAACAACTTTTTCAACCCCTGCAACCTCACGAATTGAAACTTTTTGTTTTCTATAATTAACATTGCTAACTTGCAATACTTATCATAATTATCATGCTCCCACTAACATGATGATTATTAGCATAACACTTATGCTCCCACTAGCTTTGACATGTACTCAGAAATCAGCTGACTTTCTCACCAAAGTTTAGATTTCTGATACAAGATTGTTTTGATAAAACTTTATCAAAATCATACACCTTTCCTTAGATAGCTCATGGGTGTGTCTAAACAATTTCAAGAACTATGAAAAGGGATGCCGTAATCATAGTCTTGATTGTTTTGACCTTTGCCATTTCTCACAAGTCCAGGTTAGTGTGCCGGTAAACCACACACGCTCCACTAACGACTTTGAGAATGCAAATATCACAATTGCTATCTAGATAAAATCTACTTAGTGAAAGTGTTTCCTTACCATCATTTTCATGAATCGGAGAGAAACCTTATGACACTTAGATTTAATTGGTGTATGTGTTGTTATCCATGTGAATTATCAAAACCATAGTCATAAGACAAGGATAATGACAAATCCAAACTCATATGGACTGAACTCAATCTTAATTTCTTGCCACCTGGCAGCTCAAGGGCCTGCCATTGCTTCCAAGTTGTTGTGCAACAAATTGAGAACTCTAAGAACTCATATGCGAAGCCAACTTTAACTGGAATGGGCACAAAATATGTCAACACGATAGGTTATAAACCTCAAGTCGTGTGCTAGTGAAGAACTTCAGGTTCTATTCTTGATTAGTTCTTGAGACTTTCAAGACCTTTAAGACTCCCACTGTCCTCTTGACATATAAGACTCCCTTGTCAAATATCCAAGAGATAGTGTGGATTCTAATCAAGACAAACACTTCACACACTTAGCCTTAGTTGGTCTTTGTTTTATCCAAAACATCACAACTTACCAATTTCAAATGTACAAGAGTAGAAAACTTTTACTCTTACATTTGACAAGTGTTTTAAACCTTCTTTAAGACATGTCACTCAAATTACAATCTTGGAGTATGACTCTAAGACTTGCAGTATGACACATCTTCTTGATTTAACCATTTCAACAATTCAAGATCCCTCTTCTTAGTCATAAGAATGCACTAAGACTTCCTTAGAGAACTAATTGTGCTATGGTTTCTTAATCATTAAGATGATCACAAAGACTGATACTAAAGTACTCTCCCATCTTTTCAGATTTGAGAAACTTTTATCCTTCTGCCTAATTTGATTCTTCTTATTTGCTCTGTCATACATTGGAACCTTTTTCCAATGTCTTAGAGTTACACTTAAGCATGTAAGTATAATCATATTTACTGAGCTTTAGTAAACTATGACGAATAGTTTTATCAATCTTTTGTGGTGGACTTGACCAGTGCACAAGAATGTGTACTCGATCCCTTAGTCCTTCACTTGACTCACACATCCATGTGAACAAGTAATTAGTCTTAATTTTCCAAAACTTGAAAGTTCTCATTCATCATGCTATACAACTTGCATGATTCCAAGTTTCGGTCCAATTGAAACTTGGGTGATGAGAATCTTTCCTTATTTGGTAAATTTAGACAATACCACAAATGAAAGAATCAATTTCATATTTCCACTCTTGCTATTAATGGAATCATATAAGCAACAATTTTTCCTCAAATGCCATTGTAAGGATATTTTGAAATAAATAAAATAAAATTTTTTTTTCTTTTTATTTTAAAACTTTTGCGGAAAAACTTATCCTTACAATTCATATGAAAACTTGTTGTTATCTATTCCTAAGCAATATATCATAACTCCTAAGAAGTAGCTCAAGAATCCGATCTTCAAACTATGCAATAGAAATCCATCTATGCCATCAGATTCAACATATTCCTTCTTTAAGTTTCTTCACTTTTCTTTGATTCTTAAAACATCACCATGTGACCCAGTCAGATCATGTATCAAGAATCTAAGAATAGAAACTTAACAGAGTTAGATAGTGGACTTTACCTGAAGTAGAGTCAAACTTATTGACTTTAACATCCTTAGGTAAATCTGGCAGCTTCACAACCAATGCCCCTTCCTTTGGCAATATAAACATATGGACCCTTTGATAAAGGTACACGGGACTATCACAGACTTAGCTTTTCTCTTTACCATTTGGTCAACCGAGTTGACTATGGCCAATCCCTTTCCACTGGGAAGAGAGAGCTTTACTAGATATCCTGTGTCACTGTTATCAATGTCCATCAAGTTTTAAGGAAGTTGATCTTAGCAAATAGATAAGATCATTAAGGGTCTTGTCATAGTCTGTTTCATAGGTGTTCCAAAAGAACTCACTATGTGACTGAGAAAGTGGTTGAACCACCAACATTCTCAAGACTTTGACACCCAACTCTCCCGGCTTGTCAATATGTGACTACATCTCCAAGATGTGACCACACCTAGACCTTGCCTTGCCAATAGGGCTTGAGTGACCTTAAACTTTTTTCCAAGAACTTGTGGGTTAGGGAGAATAATTGGAGGAGGAGAAAGAAGTATGATATCCATGGGACATCATCTTCATTAGTAAACCTTGTTTCAAGAGATTTGGGAAGATCATAGGTGTCTAAACCAGACATCTTTTGGGAGATATTCAAGATAGTTGATTTAAAGTCCTTAATATGACACCCAATATGAAATATTAAGGCTAGGACCCAACAAACTATTTTATAACTTAGAAAAGGTATGCTGTAATCCAAGCTATAAAATATTTGAAGGTAGGTGAATGACGATTCACCAATTTCCACCAAGATAAACGAAATATATTATTAGGTTTTAATTGGTTTTGAAACTCCTAGATCTTTGAGATTCATTGAACTGTTCAAAGGCATTTTTCAATCTCGAGTGTGCCCTTCAGGTTTTGTGACTGGGATGCCGAGGATCACAAAACAAGGTGTGAAGTAACCATGCAAATTACTTGGTACCCTTAAGTGTTTACCCCTTAATCGATGTGCCGGTTAACCACACACGCTCCATCGATACTATGATAAACATTAAGTTACCCTTTGACTACCTTGTTAAATACGAGTTAGTGTGCCGGTTAACCACACACGCTCCACTAACCGACTTAAACAAAGTGCAAAGTGTAATTTCATGGGTTAGCACCTTATTCACTTTTTCCTAAGTAACTAAGATTGGGTATTTATAAGAGTTTAGTTACTTAGTATTTATCATTTAATACTTTTAATGAAGGGAGAATTATAGTCATGTCAAACCCGTTCGGCTAACGACCCTCCACCAGTCAAGCAAGCGGTGGGTGAGAGTGGACACCCATTAAGTTGCCATTTTATAGGCAACAACCTTATACCTACCTTATAGACCGGCTTCGTGAATGAGGCGTACTAGCGGTAAGACTGACTTTACTCTTATACATATATATTATTAACTTATAATATTATAAAGTATAAGGGTTGAATTTTAACTTTTAAAATTCTAAGGGCTAACTTGGAATTAAAGTATTCATAAGTAAAAACTTTTCAAATTCCAAAACTTGAGGGCAAGTTTTGAAACTATTCAAAACTAATTAATTCCATAACTTATGTGTTTAAAGTAGTTTTAATCCAAAAACTCTTCAAGTTCCATAACTTGAGGACAAGTTATGGAAGACTTTAAACTAATAAAAGAACTAACTTTTCTTTATTTTATAACTTATGGATTTAATTATGGTTACATATTTTTCTTTAATGAAGTGACTCTTGAACTTCCATAACTTGAGGACAAGTTATGGAGTCATAAAAAATTATTCAATGACACAAGACTCTTCATTTTGTAACCATTGCCAACTTTTATGAGTTTTATGAGTCTTTAATGTGACTCTTCATGTAACTTGAGGACAAGTTACACAAACACATTTTATACTCAACTCTTAGATTAAAATGGATTGAAAACAACTATTTCAATTAACTTTTCTATTAATCTAAGCAACTCATAAGAACAAGATAATTCAAATCAAACTTTTTCATGTAATTAGTCTAAACCTTAAACTAATACAAAACATGAATCTATTGACAATTATCTTTGAAAATGGATTAGCATGAACATTACCACATCAAAAACAAGTTTATAAGTTCAAAAACAACTTAGGGTAATGTTCCTAGTCCATTTCTAGCCAAAAAACTCGAAAATATGCTGTCTGGGGGTCCAACTCGTCGAGTGCATGAACCAACTCGGCGAGTTGGATCGAATTGATCACATTTTAGGCATGGACTCGCCGAGTCCTCTGATGGACTCGCCGAGTCAGATGATCAGATAGCACCAAATTCGTTTTTTCAGCTTCTATTGCAGGTATAACATGAAAACAAACCTAGGCTCTGATACCACTGTTGGGTTTTGAGCATTCTAACACTCCTAAGTGTACATGCAACCCTAAATACCTTGGATCTATGTTTTCTCTATTATACATGCAAATAAGAACATCCAAGGTATAATCCTAATCTAGCATACAAAACAATGAGTGTAACAAGATAGAATACATACCTCTTTGATGTAGAAAGTCTTCATGAAGCTTGAGTGCCTAGCCCCAATAGTGTGGAAGCCTCAAATGGAATCGCAATGCACCAAAACACTTAGAATAACTTGAGAGAATTCTACACTCATGAAATCGGCTAGCCCTTTTACACCACACACTAGTGGCCAATTTTGGTCAAGAATAAGAAGCTTATATAGTTAGGGTTACACCATGTAAACCCTAATTGACATGGCCTTTCATTTCCATGACCCATGGGTACAAATACACCATGGAGCATCCATGGACCATCCTATGGGTTTTAGCCCAACTTGATTATCCATGGAGCATTAGCCCACTATACAAGTATGGATGATTTACACAATCAACCCATATATTTAATTAGTCTTCTTTTGATCACTTAATTAATCCTAGATTAATTCTTGATCAATACTAATTAAATAATCTTATTATTCTTATTATTAATATACTAGAACTTATAATATATTAATAACCATAAGTGTCTTATTTCTCTCATTATAGTCTATCCAAGTGCATGATGGTATGCAACCCAAATGGACCATGCCGAGTCGGGTCAAGTCTTACCAATTATAGTTATGGACTTAGACATTAATCGAACATACCCCACATGGACTTTACCTAGGAACGCCATGGGCTACCCCACATGGTCTTATATCCAATGTCTCGGGCTCCCCCGGGGTCTTCCATTCCAACATAACAACACATAGCATATCAATCCATAATTAAATAACATACACATAACATTTTCACATAATGGGCTGGCCTTGGTGCCTTAGACCCATAGGTATGAAGACTCATCTCCGTCCGATGAATACTAGTATTGTCCTCCCAGCGATCCATAGTCTCCCGAACTCTCTAAAGTAATAATAATAGTAACACAATCAATAATAGGTCATTAATTACCACAAGGAAGGCCCAACCTTTAAACCTTACCCGTAAGGCCTAATTACCCTAATATTGCTAATGGGCCCCAAAGTCCAAGTCCAATGCCCTCAATGGGCCCCTTGGCCCAATAAGACCCCACCAATATGTCTTAGGCCCAAACGGATGAAAAGGCCTCTAACTCACTTAATCCAATCAAGCCCAACAACCAAATGAGGTCCAAAGGCCCAAAGGCCCAAAACAGTTTAGGGTCCGATTGGGCTACGTATGCTCAGCGTACCACCCTGGTACGCGCAGCGTAATGGGTCAGGGACTACACGCCGCGTACATCCAGTTACGCCCGACGTACACCCATGTTAAGCACTTTTTCCATTAAGTGCTTAATACTCGAGTCATTCACATCCAAAAGCTAGATCTAAGTCTGAAAATATGTCCTAAGGCATAAAGTTGGCAACTTTATGCCCTTGCATGCCTCAAAAATGCCCAACAACCCCATTAAGACCTTTCCAAGGTCCGTAATCCATGCATGAGACCAATACATCCATCAAGATCTCATTTTTATGTCTCTAAATGACTAAGGGACCTCAGATCTGACCTTCCCACCTCATGGAGTAGCTTATCTCATCAAATGAGGTTCAAAATCAACCAAAAAGGGACAAACTAGAAACCCTAGCTAGATCTAAAGGTTTAAATGGCAAGGTGCAAGCTTTTTACCTCTAGAAGCCTTGCAAGATGTCCACAATACAAATTCTTGAAGCACCAAACTGTCTAAAGCTTGTCTAGAAAATCACCTTCTTGAAAGAACTCCCAAAATGCTCACCAAAAGCCTCTACTTAAGCTTAAACACTCAAACTCAGCTGAAATATAGGGTTTGGTCCAAGAGGTCATAAGTTGTTTAAATAGGGTCTCAAGTATGGATTTAGGGTTTTGGTCTTTACCGGCGTACGCCAGTGGAAGGTACGTATCCCAACTTCCTCCAAAATCCAGGACACATGCTCGCAGCATGTCCTCCAATGTCTGGATCGTCCTCTCACTCTGACCGTCCATCTGAGGGTGATAATCTGTACTGAAATGCAGCTGAGTCCCCAGTTCCCCGTGGAAATTTTTCCAAAACCTGGATGTAAACCGAACATCCCTGTCCGAAACCACTGACACCGGTACCCCGTGCCTAGCCACCACCTCTCGCACATAGATGTCCGCCAACTTTTCTTCGGATATACTCTCGGAGATCGGAATGAAGTGAGCACTCTTCGTCAGTCTATCCACAATAACCCATATGGCATCCACTCCCCTCGCCGTCCTCGGTAGCTTCGTAATGAAGTCCATAGCGATCTCTTCCCACTTCCACAGGGGAATAGGTAACGACTGTACCTTGCCGTGAGTTCGCTGATGCTCGGCCTTGACCTTCCTGCAGGTCAAGCACCGTTCCACAAACCAGGTGATCTCCCTCTTCATACAGGGCCACCAATAACCCAACCTCAAGTCCCTATACATTTTTGTTGCACCTGGATGTATAGAAAACTTGGATTTATGTGCCTCCTCTAATAGCCTCTGACTGACTCCCCCTAAGACAGGTACCCATACTCGGCCGCACTGTGTCAACAAACCATGACTATCCTTAACGAACAAAGGATACTGCCCCCAAATTCTCTCCATTTTCCAGTTCTCTTTCTTCACCCCCTCAACCTAGGCTCCTCAAATCATGTCCAATAAAGGTGAACTCACAGTCATCCTCATACAAATATGCCTGATCGGGGACCCTGTCGCCTTGTGACTCAATGCATCGGGCACCACGTTGGCCTTCCCTGGATGGTATAGGATCTCGCAATCATAATCCTTCAGCACATCCAACCATCTCATCTGCCGCATATTAAGGCTCTGCTGATCCATCAAATACGTCAAACTCTTGTGGTCGGTATAAATAATGAACCTCACCCCATATAAATAATGCCTCCAAATCTTGAGGGCAAAGACCACCGTCCCCAGCTCCAGATCATGCGTGGGGTAATTCACCTCATGAGGCTTCAACTGCCTTGAGGCATAAGCAATCACGTGCCCCTTCTGCATCAACACTGCACCCAACCCTGAGATCGATGCATCACCATATACCACCAAATCATCTAACCCCTCAGGTAGTACTAGGACTGGGGCCTCGCATAACCTCCGCCTCAGAGTCAAACGGGTCACTGGCACCGCAGTCTTGGAGAAATCCTGGATAAATCTCCGATAGTAACCCGCTAAACCCAAGAATCTACGAATCTCCGAAGCATTCCCCGATACCTCCCATCGCATCACAGCCTCCACCTTGGTTGGGTCCACCGAAATTCCCTCTTGATTGATGATATGCCCCAAAAATTGCACCTCCCGCAGCCAAAAATCACACTTGGAGAACTTTGCATAAAGTTTCTTCGCCCTCAAGGTCTCCAACACCTCTCTCAAATGTTGCTCGTGCTGCTCCCTGGTCTAGGAGTAGACCAAAATATCATCAATAAAAACGATCACTGACTGATCTAACATTGGTCTGCAAACTCGGTTCATGAGATCCATCAACGCTGCCGGGGCATTGCTGATCCCAAATGGCATCACCTTAAACTCATAGTGCCCATAACGAGTTCTGAAGGTTGTCTTCAGTATGTCCTTATCCCGAATCCTCATCTGATGATACCCAAACCTAAGATCAATCTTGGAGAACCAAGATGCACCCTGAAGCTGATCAAATAAATCATCAATCCTCGCCAAAGGATACCGGTTCATCACCGTCAGTTTGTTCAGCTCCCTATAGTCAATGCACATCCTGTGCGATCCGTCCTTCTTTTTCACGAAAAGAATCGTTGCTCCCCATGGAGAAATTCTCGTACGAATGAACCCTCGGTCTAGCAGTTGTTGAAGCTGTGCAGATAACTTCCGCATCTCTGGTGGTGCCAACCGATACGGTGCCTTGGCTATCGGAGCGGCACCCGACACCAAATCGATGCGAAACTCCACTTGCCTCTCCGGAGGCACACCAGGCAACTCTTTAGGAAAAACGTCCCTAAAATCCTACACTATTGGCACATTATCAATATCCGTCACTGACTCTATTCGCGTATCCGAAACATAAACTAAAAATCCTGCTGCAAAAACCACCTAGCCCTCGCTGCTGAACAGAGGGTCGGGCCCTGCGAGGCCCTCTCTCCCTAAATAACCAATTCTCCCCCCACCTTGGGGTTCAAACCCGAACCAACTGCCACTCACAATCAATCATGGCCCCGTTGGCCCCCAACCAATCCATCCCAATGATCACCATCAATCCTCGCAAGGGTATGCGAACTAGGTCAATGTGAAACCTCTTGCCATGCACATTTAGGACATGGTCCTGATATACCCTCGCATCACTTACCGTGCGATCATCTGCAATCACTACCTCGAGCGGGGTATCTAGAGTCCCCGGCGCATCTCGGAACTTCTTGCTAAGTGCAAGTGATACGAACGATCGAGTAGCACGTGAATCAAACAAAACGTGAGCCGACATACCATTGACCAAAAAGGTCCTTATAGAAAGCATAACACATACATATAAGCATTTTACAACATAAAACAGAGAAGAGTAAACACATACCAGCCACGACGTATGGTGCTGCCCGAGCCTCCTCGATAGTCAACTGAAATGCGCGGCTTTTCACCACTGGGGCTTCCGCCTTGACAGGCACGGCCATCAGTAATCCTCATAGTGGTAGGCGCGAGTGCCACCACTGATCCTCCTCCTCCGTGCAATCTCGGACAATCGTCCTTTTTATGGCCTGTCTGGTTGCAGTGAAAACATATCAAACCCTTCTTGGGGAAATCCTTAATCATGTGGCCCTGCTGACTACAAGAGTAGCATCCTGATATCCCGGTTGTCCGACAAGCCCCGGTATGAAACCTACCACACTGGGTACACCGAACCCAGCCCTTCTATCCTTATCCAAAGAATCGGAGGTCTTAGGTTTCTTAGCCCGAGCCCTTGTTGCCTGAACCTGCTCAGTCTTTCGCTTCGTATGGGTCTCCAACTCCATTTCCCTCTCACGGGCCTGCTCCACCATCTCGTTCAGGGTCTTGCACCCTGTAAAGATCACAAACTCTTGAATGTCATCCCTCAGCATAGCATGATATTGGGTCCGCCTCATCTCCTCATACGTAGCATACAATGGAATCATCAACGCTCGCTCTCGAAACTTGGCGGTGATCTCCGCCACAATCTCAATAGTCTGCTGCAACCCATGAAACTCTCTCACCAACCGTTTCACCTCAATAGGCGGTGAAAACTCCAGATCGAAACATTGAACAAACTCAGCCCATGTCATCTCAGCTACACCGGATGCTCCCACCTAACTAGTAACCTTGCCCCACCAATCTCAGGCCCTGTCTGTCAACATGCAGGAAGCAAATGCAGCCTTTGCCTCCTCCCTGCAAGAACTCGTGCGCTGGGCATTCTCAATGTCCGCTATCCAGCGTCTGCTCACAATAGGGTCCCTGGCCCCCAAAAACTCTAGAGCTCCACATGCCTTGAACTCACGAAACGATGGAGTTCGGGCTCCACCCTGGCTTGCAGTAACATCAGCCTTGAATGCCCTAAGTCTCTCCTCCATGATCTCCGTCATGCCCTCCTTGACCGTCCCGAAAATGACCGGGGTAGCGTCAAGGATGCCCTTCGTAACCTCGGCCGCAATCAACTCATGCAGCCTCTTATCAATACCATCAGCAGTACCGCCTGACCCAGCTCCGGATCCAGATCCGGATCCTGACCCCCCTGCTCCCAATCATGTCATCACCATGTTGAACTGAAATACCAAAACATAATGATCAGAATATCCATAACAAGGGTCCTTCTACACTGATTTCCCTCCCCTTTGGAGTCCCCAGATAGAACGTGGTTTTGGGTACAGGTCCTGTGCTTCCAGTAGTACGGGCCCAATACTACCTTCCACACCTACCTATACCTTTCCTCCACTACTCCACCTGATGACCCCAAATCAATCCCACATAATACCTTGGCACCCAACTGCTCCACTAAACAAATCCTGGGCTGCCCTATGACTTGTTTTATCCATAGCAATCAAACCAATCACAACCGGCTAATTTTGCATGCAAATTATACACAGAGAGAGGATCAAATAGGCTTTCGAATAAAAGATTCTACCCTAAGACCACATCCAAACAAGGAAAAGAAAATAAGGCCAAATCAATCATTCTGAGGCTATAAGCTCCTAACCGTATACAATTTTTTTTTAACATACACTTAGCAATTTTCACATAATCAACAAAGCTCAATATCAGTATAACATGGGTATCCAAATTGGGAAACTACTTACTTGGCTCGGTTGATCACGCGCGTTGCACTCTTATCTTTTGGGTTTTACTTTAAAGACTTTTTAGGTTACTTTAGAAAACATTTATCACTTCCTTAGTTTGAGTCCTGACACACCTGAGGGTGTGCCCAGATCTCTCAAACCAAGGCTCCGATACCAACTTCTAACGACCCATTTTTACAAAGAAAATTTTTCATTTTTTTACTAATCAAAACCAAGTGCATAAACCATGGGTTCTCAAACATTTGTTTTCAAATCAACATTTATTACATCATTGCTTCCCTTTTTAAAACATCAGAGGGCCCCAAACACTAAAAGAAAAGAGATAGAGTGCACGCAATGTCATCACGCCTTGCCCTTTCCATTAGGCTCAGAAGTATCTGAAGCAAATCAACAATCTATAAGCGAATGCTTAGTGAGTTTCCCAGAGCATACCACACACAATCAGATACACACAACGCGATAGCTAATAGAGCTCCACACATACCACAGAAAGCAAGCAATACGATCTAGCAAAAGTTCCATGGGTTATCTGGATGGTCTTTACCTAGGACTGCCATGGGCTACCCCAATGGCCTTACGTCCGATGTCATAGGCTACCCCACATGGACTTTACCTAGGAACGACATGGGCTACCCCACATGGTCTTATATCCAATGCCTCGGGCTCCCCCCGGGGTCTTCCATTCCAACATAACAACACATAGCATATCAATCCAAAAATGATTAACATACACATAACAATTTCCCATAATGGGCCGGCCTTGGTGCCTTAGACCCATAGGTATGATGAGAAGACTAACCTCCGTCCGATGAATACTAGTACTGTCCTCCTAGTGATCCACAGTCTCCCGAACTCTCTAAAATAATAACAATAGTAACACAATCAATGATAGCTCATTAATTACCACACGAAGGCCCAACCTTCAAACCTTACCCCAAAAGCCCAATTACCCTAATATTGCTAATGGGCTCCAAAGTCCAAGTCCAATGCCCTCAGTGGGCCCCTAGGCCCAATAAGACCCCGCCAATATGTCCTAGGCCCAAACGGATGAAAAGGCCTCTAACTCACTAAATCCAATCAGGCCCAACAACTAAATGAGGTCCAAAGGCGCAAAGGCCGAAAATAGTTTAGGGTCCGACTGGGCTACATACGCTCGGCGTACCACCCTGGTATGCGCAGCGTAATGGAATTCCAGGGACTACACGTTGCATACATCCATTACGCCCGACGTACACCCATGTTAAGCACTTTTTCCATTAAGTGCTTAATGCTTGAGTCATTCACGTCTAAAAGCTAGATCTAAGTCTGAAAATATGTCCTAAGGCATAAAGTTGGCAACTTTATGCCCTTGCATGCCTCAAAAACACCCAATACCCCCATTAAGAGCTTTCCAAGGTCCGTAATCCATGCATGAGACCAATACATCCATCAAGATCTCATTTTTATGTCTCTAAATGACTAAGGGACCTCAGATCTGACCTTCCCACCTCATAGAGTAGCTTATCTCATCAAATGAGGTTCAAAATCAACCAAAAAGGGACAAACTAGAAACCCTAGCTAGATCTAAAGGTTTAAATGGCAAGGTGCAAACTTTTTACCTCTAGAAGCCTTGCAAGATGTCCACAATACAGATTCTTGAAGCACCAAACCGTCCCAAGCTTGTCTAGCAAATCACCTTCTTGAAAGAACTCCCAAAATGCTCACCAAAAGCCTCTTCTTAAGCTCAAACACTCAAACTCAGCTGAAATATACAAAATGGGGCTAAGGAGGCTGATAGGGTTTGGTCCAAGAGGTCATAAGTTGTTTA
Source organism: Lactuca sativa (assembly GCF_002870075.4). Lineage (NCBI taxonomy): Eukaryota > Viridiplantae > Streptophyta > Magnoliopsida > Asterales > Asteraceae > Lactuca > Lactuca sativa. The sequence continues at coordinate 28,520,124 of NC_056630.2, read as the reverse complement.
AATAGGGTCTCAAGTCCGGATTTAGGGTTTTGGTCTTTACCGGCATACGCCCGGCGTACGCGAGATGCCCCCGTGATTGAAATGCAGAGTATGCTAAGCGTACTCATAAGTACTATAACACCGTAAATTTCAAAACAATTTTTCGCATTTTATAAAAACATAATTCATTCATTGTTCATAAAAACATCATTGTTTGAAACTCAAATTCATAGCATATAAAAATCCCAAGATCTCATAACATAAAAATCCCGTGTGTGTACTGATCAGGCCGGCGCCTTCCCGCGATCCTCACTAGTACCTGAAACAAATAACACCAAACACTGTAAGCACAAAGCTTAGTGAGTTCCCCAAAATACCACATATAACACATATTAGCCACTCGAGGCTATAACTCTATGGGTCCGTGGACCCTACTCTGTGAACCCTCTGGTTCTAACTCTGTGAACCTTCCGGTTCTGACTCTGAGAACCTTCCGGTTCTAACTCTGTAAACATGCACAGCATAAATCACATAGAAATAATGCAGTACAACACATAACACATATATAGCATACAACTCTATATCACATAACTCTAATTACCTACTCAAGGTAAAGTATAGTGAGAAGACTCACCTCGCGTATCTCAGTAAATATCTGTCTCGGAATAAATGTGATCTAGCTCCGCCTAATCACACAAAGTAATACACTCATAAACACAACTAAACGCAACCCTAAAGGTCAACAAGGTCAACGGTCAACTTTGACCGGACTCGGCGAGTGCACTAGGGCGACTCGGCGAGTCTATACGTGTCCACTGACTCCCTTGGATCCTCTCTTGACACGCCGAGTACTTCTCTGACTCGACGAGTTTCACCTGGCATAAATCGCGGGGCCACCACGACTCAACTCGCCGAGTCTCAAGAACAACTCGACGAGTTCCGGCTTGACTCAGTCCCCCTGACTCTCCCTGACTCACTGAGTCGACCCCTCAACTCGACAAGACCACTCGCTGAGTGGTTACGGGCAAACTTCATGCTACTCGCCGAGTCTGTTCTTCAGACTCGGCGAGTCCATGCCATGCACAAACTCAAACTCACTTCTTAGGTCAGATCTGTTCCATACAATCATAGATCTGGCCTCCCCAAGCATGATAATCACGTAAAGTACAAACCTTGGTGCTTAAACAACAACCATTTGCTCCTAAATGATGTTTTAGCCCCATATCTCATAACTCTAGGTCAAAACTCCCATGAATCCTCATAAAGCTTAAGGAATAAAGCTTCTCTGGACCACTATGGATCCCATCTCAAGCCTCATCACAAATAGGGACGAAATGGACATCAAATCTAACCAACAAAGGGGTCAAGAAACCCTAAACCCCCATGTTCATCATAACAACAGAAAAGGGAGTCAAAATATACCTCCAAAATGATGCTCTGAGCTCCAAAATCGAAGGATGTCCACCTCCCTTGCCTCCTCTCAGCTAGAATCTCCTTTGCCTTGCCAAACAAAGCTTCAAAGGTCAACAATGGCCTTTTCTCTCTCCCAAAACGCTCAAAATCTCTTTAGGGTTTCTCTCTCGGGTTGGTGGCCGCAAATGATGGCCATAAGCCCCTTTAAATAGGTCTCAAACCCTAGAAATTTGGGTTTCATTAAACAGCGTGGACTCTCCGAGTCCACTTTTGGACTCGCTGAGTCCAGACGCGAACCCGCGCACAAAACCGCGATCCTACTCGGCGAGTTTAGACTGCAACTCGCCGGGTCTCCTCACAATCAGCCCAAAAATAAAATAAAAGAATAAAAAAAATAATACCTAGGAATCTGGGGTGTTACAATTCTCCCCCACTAGAATTAGACTTCGCCCTCGAAGTCTCACTCCGCAAATAACTCTGGATGCTGCTCACACATCTCACGCTCCGGCTCCCAAGTTAACTCTAACCCTTTCCGATGCTGCCACTGGACCTGCACCAGTGGCACCTCTTTATTCCTCAGGACCTTAATCTTTCGATCTCTTATCACCACTGGTCTCTCAACATAATTCAGGCTCGCATCCACCTGAATATCCTCTAGTGGCACCACTGCTTACTCGTCGGCTACGCACTTTAGCAACTGCGACACGTGGAAAGTGTCGTGAATCTGACCCAACTCTGCTGGCAACTCCAAACGATAGGCTACCCTGCCTACCCTCGTGACCACCCTAAAGGGACCAATATATCGGGGCCCCAACTTGCCCCTCTACCTGAATCGAATCACTGCTTTCCAAGGAGAGACCTTCAGGAGCACAAAGTCGCCGACCTGAAACTCAAGCTCAGACCGACGTCTGTCCGCATAACTCTTCTGACGACTCTGAGCGGTCAACAACCTCTGTCTGACCTACTGGATCTGCTCTGTCATCTGAAGCACGATCTCGGTACTACCCATCATGCGCTGCCCTACTTCTCCCTAGCGGATAGGGGTCCGACACCTCCTCCTATACAACAGCTCAAAGGGCGGCATGATAATGCGAGAATGATGGCTTTTGTTGTAAGAGAACTCTGCCAAGGGCAAATACGTGTCTCAGCTTCTGCCGAAATCCAGCACACATGCTCGGAGCATGTCCTCGAGCGTCTGAATCGTCCGCTCACTCTGCCCGTCGGTCTGGGGGTGGTACGTAGTACTA